>NC_137006.1:2895000-3072500 GCF_032717465.1 Coenobita brevimanus | reverse complement strand
GCTGAGGGAGAGAGGGAGAAAGGCCAAGAGGGAAAGGATGGAGAGACAGAGGAAGAGGGTAGAGGCAGAGAGGGAGGTGAAAGGATTGGAAGAAAGTGAAGAGTATTTGGGAGACAAGTGGGAGAGAAGATAGGAAGGGAGAGAAGGAGGGGGGGGGGACGTGGAGCGAAATACTGAGTGATGGAGGAAGAGAAAGAAGCAGTGGCATTTGGCATGGAAGGAAATACTGAGAGGTGGAGACAGGAAGAGAAAGAAGAAGTTATGGCATATGGAGTAAAATTGTCCTTCTTCGTCCTGTCTTCCTGCACTTTCTCCCCTCCCTCCACACCCTCTCTCTTTTCTCCACCTCCTCTCCTCGTTCCACACCCTCTCTCTTTCCTCCACTTTCTCTCCTCATTCCACACCCTCTCTCTTTTCTCCGGTGTCTCTCCTCCCTCCACACCCTCTCTCATTCCTCCACTTTCTCTGCTCATTCCACACCCTCTCTGTTCCCCACTTCCTCTCCTCCCTCCACACCCTCTCCTCCCCCCACACCCTCTCCCATCTCTACACCCTCTCCTCCCTCCACACCCTCTTAGTCTCCCCCATCTTCCCCCTTTCTCCCATACCACAGAAAATGGAGAAGTGGAACAAACTTAGCATAGCTGTATAAAACTCCTGTACATAGCCAGTGGCAGGTGCCGCCACACGCATCTAATACGCCAAATACTCGTTTGTGTACGTTTTGTGGCCCCAGTGGATGTCTTGATGGTGTTTGATATGTTTTAATCTGCGTTTTTTGTAACTTTAAACTGCCAGGGCGTCTCGTATTTCACTGTCACTGTCTTCTGTATTTCTTTTTCTCTACCTTCAGATTATATTCATGTACTTCTTGTATTGACGAGGTGAATGAAGGACGTATTTACCACACAGCTGCAGTGTGAAAAACTCTCTCTTTTAAGCTGAAAAACATCATCTGGCAATAGCAAGAATTATCTATCTATCTATCTATAGCCAGATGCCATTGTATCTGTAATACAAGGAGGTGGTAAAGATATCTGTGTAATACAAGAGACGTCCTCAGGCAGAAGGGGTGAACGCAAGATTCCTCGTATTCTATCTCTCTCTGGCAGCAAATCATCATCGTTTGTCATGGTAGTTTTAACCTAACCCCAATTCACTCGTCCCATCACATCCAGTAATAAGTAATCCCTCCCCCTAACTCATCCAGGCCTTGTGCTTCGCGTCTGCTGTGGAGCCTAGCGTGTTTCACTTGTTTTTCAGGTGTTTTTCAGTTGCCGGCTCTTTTTTTTGAACACCCATATCCATTTTTAGTTGGCTTTCCATTACTTGCTTGTTCTTGTATCCTGAGTTGGTGTTCGGAATCAGTTGTATTCCTCTTGTTTTTTTCTGTTTGTATTTATTTTTTTAAGCCCAGCACTTTTTTCCTCCTCCTCCTTCTTCTTCTTTTTCTTCCTCCTTTTCTTCTTCTTCTTTGTCTTCTTCTTTTTTTTGTCTTCTACTTCTTTGTCTTCTTCCTCTTCTTCATCTTCTTCCTCTTCTTCTTCTTCTTATTATTATTATTGTCTTCTTCTTCTTATTATTATTATTATTGTCTTATTATTATTATTATTGTCTTCTTCTTCTTCCATCTTTTTTGTTTTTTCTTCACCCATTTTGTTTTTCTGTCTAATATTTGTCATTTATGCAGCACCACATTGTTCAGTCTCGTCACCTCAACTAGGGATGCAGGAGAGGGTTGCCTTCATGTGGTGGCACTGGTATAACTGGGCTGCTCCACTGCCTGGTTATACGAACATCTACACTCCCTCCCCATCCCCCAAAAGGAGGATGGTGGACTGCAGGGGGGGGGACAGCTTCAGCCTGCAGTCCACCGGGTTCATGTCCAGCAAGGGAAGATAGCCTATATTTCCCCTACGCTTCTCATGGGGCAACACAGGATTAGATGATGGATGGATGGTATTAAGGTGTATGGGGGTAATGAGAGCAGCTTATTGTGTTCATTATGCAATATTATGTACGATCTTTTATACTCAAGTGTATCTTTTCTCCATATTTTTTTTACAAGTTGTGTTTTGTGTCACTTGTACTTTTTCATAGGGGGTGTGTCCTTGGCCAGGCCCGAGTGCAGACTCCAAAGATTTGTTTTTCGTCACTGGTAGCTGGTGAGCTGCGGTGGTGGTGGTGGTGAGGTGTGGTAGTGGTGGTGAGATGTGGTGGTAGTGGTGAGGTGTGGTGGCAGTGAGGTGTCGTGGTGGTGAGGTGTGGTAGTGGTGAGGTGTGATAATGGTGAGATGTGGTGCTGGTGAAATGTGTTGGTAGTGGAGAGATGTGGTAGTGGTGGTAAGATGTGGTGGTAGTGGTGAGGTATAGTGGTGGTGAGGTGTGGTGCTGGTGAGATGTAGTGGTGGTGAGGTGTGTTGCTTGCAAGATGTAGTGCTGGTGAGATGTGGTGGTGATGAGATGTGGTGATGTCATTGTTAACATCATTGGTGCAGCCTTGTAGATACTTGTCCGTCTAGGCTGGTGATGGAACTACCGGAATATGCAGGGTAGACTAAACAAGACAGCACTGTGTTGGAGATATCATGACATTAGTGGTGCAGTGTTAAAATATATACTCACCTACTCATGTGTGAATGGAGATGGAGGTCAGAGATGAGGAGAAGGAGGAAAATGATGATAATGATGATGGTGGTGATAATAATGAGGATGGTGATGAGGGGGATGAGGATGGAGATGGTGATGATGGAAATGAGGGGGATGAGGATGGAGATGGTGATGATGGAAATGAGTATAATGTTGATGGTGGTGGCAGTGGTGGTGATATGATGAGGATGGAGGTGATGATGATGGTGATGGTAATGAGGATGGAGATGGAAATGATGATGATGATGGTGGTAATGAAGATGGAGATGATGATGATGGTAATAGTGATGATGATGATGATGATGATATTATAGGTGCAATGTTCTGTCATATACTCATTCTTAAACTGAAGTCCAATTTTATGATCAAACTCCCCTGTCTGTTTGTACAAGATGGTCGGACATTTATGCTGGTGAGACACTGTACAGAATTATGGTGTGGTAATGATGTGGTGCAGTGTGTAGTTACGGAATTATTCTGTACTGTGGTAATGATGTGGTGCAGTGTGTAGTTACGGAATTATTCTGTACTGTGGTAATGATGTGGTGCAGTGTGTAGTTATGGAATTATACTGTGGTAATGATGTGGTGCAGTGTGTAATTACGGAATTATTCTGTACTGTGGTAATTATGTGGTGCAGTGTGTAATGTATCTTTATCACTAACTGAGCTGGGGAAATCAGACTGTGGTAATGATGTGGTGCAGTTACTGCAATTTAACCCTTATTTGTCACTAATTAGGGTGAGGTAATTATAGCTGGTAATGATAGGGTGCAATGAGTATAATGTATCTTTATTTATTACATTTATCACCAAATAGGCTGAGATATAATGTCTGTCTGTCTATCTATTGCCAGACGCCTCAATCCCGTTTGGGGTGGCCACAAACAAATCGCCTCCACGTCGCCCTGTCCCCCGCCATTTCACTTCCCTGCTCCCAACTCACACCCCTCTCTCTCATATACCTCTCCACCCCATTCCTCCATCTCATCCTCAGCCTCCCCCTCCCTCTTCCCCCCTCCACCTCACTCACATACACTCTCTTCGTCAGTCCACATGGCCAAACCATGTCAGTGTATTCCTCATAACGCTTCCTATCACATCCACATCCACACCACAATATAATTGGTTATATTTCCATGACCTAGGTTGATAAAATAATGTGTTTGTTGATGTAATGTGGGTATGTTGACAGCCTAAGTGAAGCCCCCTGAGCATTTTCAAGGGCTTCACTACATCCTTCAATTTACACTCAAACCTCAATTTAAGGGACCTCCATTTAAGGGATTTCGGTTTTAAGGGACTCTGTATTCTACCTGACAAACGGACAAGACCATTCAAAAATGATAATGTCTAGGTTATACACATTAATATGATTCTTTATACAGTACCCGTAAAATAAGTAAGATAAGTGAAACAGTCATTCCATTTCATAATAAGGTTGTCTTTGTATGTGGTAAAACAATGGACATTTTCAAGCAAGGAACAAGTTGATTCCCCATTTAGTCCCTTAAATCGAGGTTTGAGTGTACTTCTTTTCTGGCTTGTACCTCCAGATCAGCATAGAGGAGAGGGTTTGGCAGGAGGAAAGTTTCTTGGTGAGCACAGTGTTCATTTTATCTCATCAGGGACGTAGTAAAATAAAGAAAGGGGTTCTAATACTCGTAGCAGTTGTGTAAAAAGACGGTATCCAATTGCCTTTGAATTATGGCTGTCAAATTCTGCTGTTTGTGTTTGTAATATCTAGAGTACTTTAGGGGATGAGTGTTGTTGTCTGAACTGGCATAATGTTTAATCTCAGTGGTATCTGTCGCTGTTTGGGTGAATGGATACAGAGGTGAACTGCTGTATGTGGTGAAAAGCCTGATAAAGTCCCATGCTTGTCAGTGATATCTCTTGCTGTTTGGGTGAATGGATACAGAGGTGAACTACTGTATGTGGTGAAGAGCCTGATACAGTATAGATGCATGCTTCAAAAAGTTCAGCACATCCTTGTTTTTTTTGTTTTTTGTTTTTTTTAGCACTTGGTATAAAATCATTCACTAATGTATTCAGCAAGATTTTTGGACTTTTTTCACTTTCACAATTCTTTTTTTCTTATATATGATCACTATGATAGACCCGTGCTTCACAGAGTTCAGCACATCCATGTTTTTACGATCACTTGGTATAAAATCATTCTCTAATATATTCAGCAAGATTTTTGGACTTTTTTCACTTTTACAATTCTTTTTTTCTTATATATGATCACTGTGATAGACCCATGCTTCACAAAGTTCAGCACATCCTTTTTTCCATATCTCCTGGTACACAATCGTTCACCAGTACATTCAGCAAGAATTTTGGACTTTTTTCACTTATACGATTCTTTTTTTCTTATATGTGATCACTGTGATGTCAGATTTCTCACTATACAATCCCTTTTTCACATATACAATCACTACAATGTTGAATTTGTTACATGATCAGTTTTCAGAAATGCATCCCAATTGAAAAATGTGAGCGTGTTGTGCAGTACCATATTCCCTTCACTCTGATGATGTGTATTTACTGTATTATATTCTTGTATTGCCATCTAGAGGAGTTTAGTTAGCTTTGGGGTGATTATTTAAACCAGAGGAGTTAGATATAAGATTTGTCTCCCCTCATCATTACCATACTCTGTTCACTCTTAACTTGGCCTAAAATTGTCATCCCTCCATCTTGCTTGCAGAAAAAAAGGTTGACGCTAGTATATGGTGCTAGTCACAAAGAAGTGCTGTGAGAAGGATGTAGAGCTGTAGCATTTTCTTCTTCCACCCACTGAACTACATGAAATAGGTTGTAAAAGGAGGAAAATCTGGGCCAAGTTAGAGTGAATGGAGTATAGAGGATTGTACTAAGATGAATAGATATATTTGGTGGTAACAAGAATAAGAAGGAAAATTAATAAGAAGAGACTCTATCGGATACGTTTATGTGAAGCTACAGAACGTGGTGAATGTTTTTGGCGTATCCAATAGAGCCAGTATTCCGGGGGCTTGAATGATGAGTGAATGGAAGCGTGGCCCATCGGATTGTGCAAATTTGGGCTGTCTGGACATTGCTACTCCTAACCCTGCCCTACTGTAGTGTGGGAAAGGAGGTACAGATGATGATGATAATAATGAAAGGAAAATGTTATTGGATTGAAGGGATCATTGGTCTAGTTACAGCAAGACTCCTTCTGTCTTGGTAAACACTTGCATCAGAAACTTGTGGAATGACATGTTAGGCACCTTGGACCAGAGGGGCGATGGTGCCAAATCATAGTTCTCGTAATTCACCGTTACAGTTGAGAAAATGTTATGATATGAAGATATGAAATATGTATATATGGTAATTTGAAGGTTAACCATTGCTCTGTCTGGTAGTCAGATAAATACACATTCAATTAATGATGAAAAAAAATGAGTACCAAATTATAGTTTTTTGTAATTCACCGTTACAATTGAGAAAATGTTAGGGTACGAAGATGTGAAATTTGTATGTACTGTACTGTAATTTGAAGGTTAAGCATTCCTCTGGGTGTTAGTCAAGTAAATACACATATTCTTTAAAATGGCATAGTTACTCCTCTGGCCCAAGATGCCTCACAGGACAGGTAATATACTGTATAAGAATTGCAGGCCTACCAGACTGTTAAAATGATATGAGGCTGATCTTTGGAGGGAATGTACTGAGCTAAGTTAAGGAATGTGAGGTTGGTATATGGTTTATAGAGATGTGGATGCTTATGGTGGGTGTGCAGGGTGATATGTAAATTGTGCTCCCATAGTTTGTGTGCCGTTGGGACGGCTGAGTCTGCTGGTGTAACGAGCAGGAATATTTTGACCGCCATGTGGGGTTAACAATCAAAGAATACATAGCATAAGAAGGGGTGTGGGGAAGCAGAAAAGGATGCAGGGTAGTAATAGTACTGGTAGTAATAATAGTTGTTTTTGTAGCTGTACTGTAGTCCCAGGTTCATCTAAATCTGAACCCCAGTGGACTGCCGCCCATACTTGTCTTTCTTTCACAGTCCGCCATCCTCCTTTATGAAATTAGTAATCAGGCTTGTAAAGCCTTAGAAGGGTTTGTGGAAGTAGGATAGACACTGGTAATGCTGACTGAGCCGTCCCTGCAACACACGAGAACTCTGTACTTTGTGGCAAGGGCTGTGCAATATATGGACCAGCTGTGACCCTTATTAGAGCCACACATGGGTAGATTTCATAGTTCCAATGGTAGTCGCAACCCCAGGCTCATCTGAACGTGAACCCGGTGGACTGCAGGCTGAAGTGCCCTCCTCCTGCAGCTTACCATCCTCCTTTTGGGGAATAGATAGGTAATTGAGAGACATCTATATAGTCAGGCAGTGGAGCCGCCTGGTTATATCAGTGCCACCACATGAAGGGTCTCTCCCCAGATGTCGTACCTGGGTAATACGTGTTTACCTCTCGTAGAAGTAGCCCAAAAACCCTTCCCAGAATATTTTTAACCTATAAATGGAAAGTATATATATGATGGTAGATATATATTTAGAGATAACATATAGAGTATCCTGTGGGATTTTTGAGAAGCTTTGGGGGTTATGCTTGGGGTAGTTTAAGTAAAATTTGCTATATTAATGTGGGTTCAGCGCTTGCCCATTGTGGAGCAGCAGTTACTGATGAACATGTACAAAGAATGCACTTAAATCAGGTGCCAAAGAGTGTGTGTGAGTGTTATAGAGGGCAGTGTTGGTAGGACAGGCCTTATATGGTGTGGAAGAAGAAAGTACAACAGCACAGTGAAGAGTGAGTGGGAAGAGGAAGAGCATTTTTTGAGAGAAGAGGAAGAGAAGTGTGTGTGAGAGAGTAGGAGGAGGAAGAGGAGTGTGTATGAGAGTAAGAAAGGGAAGAGGAGTGTGTATGAGAGTAAGAAAAGGAAGAGGAATGTGTGAGAGTAGAAAGAAGAAGAGAAGTGTGTATGAGAGAGTGGGAAGAGGAGTGTATAAGAGATTGAGAAAGGTGTGTGAGAATCAGTACATTGAAGAAAGTGGGAAGAAGAAGAGGGGTAGTTGAGAGAGTGGGAGGGAGATGAGGAGTGATTGAGGGAGTGGGAAGAGGAAGAAGAGTGTTTGGGAGCGAAAAAGGTGTGTGGGGATAAGGTAGCCTGGAGGTACTTATGTTATGGCCATCAACTGTCTGGGGGTTCGAAAGAAGGAGTGAGGTATAGGAAATGATGATGATGATGGTGGTGGTAGTCATGGTGATGATGATGGTGAATTACTAATGACTAAGGGTGAAAATGGTGTCCCTCATTAGGTCATCAGTAATTACAGCTCCTTCATCATGGGGAACTGAACCCATTTTGATATAGCACTTCTTGCCCCTCGAAATTAGTCTTATAATAATCCAGAATCCCCTAAAAATCTCTTATGACACCCTGTATATATATATAAAATGAAGCACATAGGCTTTTGTAAAATATAATTGGGATGTAAGAGAGTGTATATGACCAAGGGCGGTGTTCTGGTAGGGTTGGGAAGCTTGTTGACACCTCTTCCTTACTGATTTATTTCTGAGTCTGCTCCATTACAGTACCAATTTATTTCTGATTCTGTACATACTGATTTATTTCTGAGTCTGTTCCATTACTACACTGATTTATTTCTGAGTCTGCTCCATTACTGATTTATTTCTGAGTCTGCTCCATTACTGATTTATTTCTGAGTCTGCTCCAGTACTGTACCAATTTATTTTTGAATCTGTACCATACTGATTTATTTCTGCTTCTGCTCCATTACTAATTTATTTCTGATTCTGCTTCATTATGATATTGATTTATTTCTTATTCTGCTCCATTACTGATTTATTTGAGTCTGCTCCATTACTGATTTATTTCTGATTCGGCTGCATTACTGTACTGATTTATTTCTGATTCTGCTGCATTACTGTACTGATTTATTTCTGATTCTGCTGCATTACTATACCGATTTATTTCTGATTCTGCTGCATTACTATACCAATTTATTTCTGATTCTGCTGCATTACTGTACTGATTTATTTCTAATTCTGCTCCATTACTATATTCTTGTGTGTTATTCATGCAATCTATGTTGGTACTGAAAAGACACGAGAAGCAAAAACCATGGGATATTAATGAGTAGTTTGGAAAAATAAATCACCGGGGAAGAGGTGTTAGGGAGTGTCCTTACTTGATGAGAATATATGTGACTAAGTGTTCTGTTTTTACCTACCCAGTTAGACTCTTGTTAGAATTGATAGTACCCTGTCTAACTCTCTCTAAGCCTGTTTCAACCCATATGTACAGAATAGTGGATAGGATTTGTTAATATCTTCACTATTATTATTATTATTATTATTACTATTATTATTATTATTACCTAGTTAGTTTTTTACCTTTTAAAATTGTTCTTTTCACCTTGATGTTTGTTATTATTATTATTATTATTACCACTACTTCCAAGTTACTTATTGTGCTCTGACTGTGACTAGGGTTAATTCTAGGTTAACTTAACATTAAATTACATTAATTAATTGTGTAATGAGCCCAGATGTCAAGATGTGTTTTTGATGATGATGATGGCGTGAGGATGATGATGATGACAGTGAGGATGATGGTGGTGATGATGATGATGATGAGGATGGTGGTGAGGATGATGGTGGTGATGACAGTGAGGATGGTGGTGAGGATGATGATGGTGATGACAATGAGGATGATGATGATGGCAATGATAATGACGATGACAGTGGTGATGATAAAGATGATGATGGTGATGAAGATGACAGTGATGATGATTTTGGAAGAGGTAGGAACAGACTGACAGAATGGTGGAGTATTGGCAGGACAGGAGATATAAATGTGGAATACTTTATTATAGGAACGGCATCACGAATATTAACCCGTAGGAGAGGAGAGCAAGAATATCCGTTTACTGTATTTCCTTGTGTGAAAAGAAGATCGTGAATGTGAAAGGCAGAAAAAAATCACGTGAAAGGATGTAGGAGTGTGAAAGTAGAAGGTAGCTGAAATAGAGGTAGACTTGGAATGAGGCCTTACAAAATGACGTGAAGAGAACGGAGAATGAAATTACCATCTATCTATCCATCTATTGCCAGACGCCTTAATCCCGTAAGGGGTGGCCACAAACAAATCGCCTCCATGTCGCCTTGTTCCCTGCCATTTCACCGCCCTGCTTGCAGCCCACACCCCCCCTCTCTCATATACCTCTCCACTCCATCCCTCCATCTCATCCATGGTCTCCCTTTCCCTCTCCCCCTCTCCATCTCACTCACATACACTCTCCTCATTCGCCTCTCACTCTCCATCCTCTCCACATGGCCAAACCACCTCAATGTAGTGTGAAAAAGATGTAGGAATGCAAGTTTGAAGAGTAGAGAGAATCGTGTGACAAGATGTGGGAGTATGGAAGTATAAGGTTGATTAAGTAGAGGTAGACTTGGAATGAGCCCTACAAAATTACTTCATTGTTAAGGGATTGAGTAGGGATGCTGAGAGATTGTGTGGCAAAGGAGAACAATCGTTAGGTGAAGGCCAACGAAGCAGACATTTTATCCCCATTAAAGCTTTACAACATCTCATCGTTTAAGTCATGTGTATATTTGATAGGATTAATATTACTCTCCGACAGTCCAGGTTGACGTCTTGGCTGTTGTTATTATTATTATTATTATCATTGTTAGTATTATTTTTATTATTATTTTTATTATTATTATTATTATTATTGTTATTATTATTTTTGTTAACTGATACTCAAGAATCTCCTGTCTTTTGTACTATAATTTGTTCCATAGGTAAGTTTGGTGTTTGTTCAATGGTTTATTTGACTCATCTCTCTCTCTCTCTCTCTCTCTCTCTCTCTCTCTCTCATTTCAAGGTAGTTTAAGCCTCACAACTCATTCTGTTCTCATGATTATTATTATTATTATTATTATTATTATTTATTATTATTATTATTATTGTTTGTTATTATTATTATTATTATTATTTTTTTTTTTTAGGAGGGGTATATAAGTGTGGTGACTCAATTGACTTTTGGTGGTGTAAATTAAGTGACTCAGATCCCCCCTTTTGGGGGGGGGCAGCAATGTAAGCTTGGTGACCCATTTGCCTTCCATTGAGCCTTTTTGGGAAGGAAGAGCTTATCATTATTATTATTATTATTGTTATTATTATTATTATTTCATCATTACCCATTTGCCTTCCATTGAGCTTTTTTGGGGAAGGAGGAGATTGTTATTATTATTATTATTATTATTATTATTATTATTTGTTGTTCACCTGATGTTCATTGCATTCGCTGTAAGTTTGTTGTTGTAACCTTAAGATGATGATGATGATTATTATTATTTTTATTATTATTATTTGTTGTTCACCTGACGTCCATTGCATTCGCTTTAAGTTTCTTGTTGTTGTATCCTTAAGCGTCTCATTTGCCCATCCTCTAGCTTCTTCTCCTGACTCGATGCATTCCATTTAAATATTGTACCGTACTTGTAGGCCCTTAACGAGCTTTCCATAAACCTGTGTTTTAATGCGCTGTTTTGAATTGAATTAGACAACTCCTTGCTTGTGTAACTGTACTCTTTTTACACTGACTTGGCCCAAAATTTCCCTCTCTCCATCATGGGTGCTGAGTTGTTAAAAATAAATGAACAGTAGAATTTGGTGGTATTGGAGAAATAGTATGGAAAGGCTGTAAGTCCATTTCTCTTTCTCTGTCTGTCTGTCTGTCTCTCTCCTAAGGCTGTAGGTCCATTTCTCTCCCTCTGTCTCTGTCTGTCTCTCTCTCTCTCTTTCTGTCTGTCTGTCTGTCTCTCTCTATCTCTCCTAAGGCTGTAGGTCCATTTCTCTCCCTCTGTCTCTCTCTCTCTCTTTCTGTCTGTCTGTCTGTCTCTCTCTCTCTCTCCTAAGGCTGTAGGTCCATTCTCTCCCTCTGTCTGTCTCTCTCTCTCTCTCTCTCTTTCTCTCTCTCAATGAGCTGTGTGAAATAAGCAGCAAAAGGATGAAAATCTGGGCCAAGTTAGAGTAAAAGAGGGCAAGAGGCCATGAAATTAACTCTTCAGGGTGATGACATAACTTTATAATATTTTTGTGACTGGACGATCATATTCAGCTTGGGAGAGACATTCAGCTGGAGGGGTTAGATATATGCCTCCTGTCCATTAAGAAAGCTCCCTAGCACTTCTTCCTTGGTGGTTTATTTTTGGATATGGCTGGTAAATAGCCTTTTGTATGTTATTTATGCTGTGGCAATATTAGGTGGATTTATGTAACACAGGACAGTAAGGTGTAGTAACCAAAATAAATTGCATAGGCAAAGGTGTTAGGGAGCTATCTTAGCCAACTAGAATACCACTCAGTCTTCATTAACCCATTCAGTGCGAGAGAGATTTCCTGTTGAATTCTTTTGATACCAGCAAGAGTAAATTTGAAAGTTTGTCATCATACTGAAGAAGTTAAACCAACTGTGTATACATTATTATTATTATTATTATTATTATTTTTCCAAGAGCTGAATGCTGTTGTTATTATTGTTATTTTTCCAAGAGCTGAATGTTTACAAATATGGCTAGACAGCTGGCATATGCATTACAGTGTTAGAAGTTACCCATCTCCTTTTATATGTACCACAGGGTCACTCCTTCACTCCTAAACTGTAATATTTATACTTGGGTGCAGCCACAGTGTGTAAAGGGAAGGGTGTGGCGTCGTGGATCATTACGCTGTGTTCTTGTTGCACCTTCCAGTTCGTAAGTGTTGATATGTACAGTAGTGTATAAAGAATATCTCTGTCATATCTCCTAGGAGTTGAACACAGATTTGCATGTGTGTGTGTGTGTGTGTGTGTATGTTGACAGAAATGAAATATACACCCATCATACAAGCCTTCAAAATTTTTTGGCTTTTATTATATCAGTCTATGTACCTAGGATTTAAAAAAAAAATGTGGATACCAAGGAGCGGCCAAGTTTAATTCAGCCCAAAGAAAAATTGTGAGAGGGGTCCAAGGGCGTACCTCAGAAATTTCCAGGATGGCTGCTGCTGCCCCTCTGGCTGTCACTGGGAGGTTCTAAACACTTGCAGTCACATTTGTACCAGAATTATTTGCATCACCATTAGTAATTTATCTGTCTGTCAATCTGTCTATTGCCAGACGCCTTAATCCCGTAAGGGGTGGCCACAAACAAATCGGCTCCATGTTGAGCTGTTCCCCGCCATTTCACTGCCTTGCTCCCAGCTCACACACCCCTCTCTCATATACCTTTCCACTCCATCTCATCCTTGGCCTCTCCCCCCCTCCTTCTCACTCATGTACACTCTCCTCATCAGTCTCTCACTCTCCATCTTCCCCACCTGGCCACATTTATACACTGTAATTTTAACTCAAGCATTCTATTCACAGCCCAGCCAACACAGCAGTTCTATAGGAGGGTATAATTCTTCCAGCAGAGGTGACTGTTCTGGCTTGTTGTGTGTTGGGTTTGGGTTCAGGTCCTGGGAGTTAAAACAGAGATATTTGTCAAGCATGGAATTGTGTTGTCCAAGATGTATAACAAAATAGACTCACTCATTACAGGCAGGGAAGCACTCTGACCCCTTCATTGTTGGAATGTATTTTTCATTATGTTCTTGCTGCGCTTTAGGAGATTGTGTTCAGGTGAAGAATGAGTTAGTAGTGGTAGTAGTAGTAGCTGGAGTAGTAGTAGTGGTAGTAGGAGTTAGCACCAGTAGTAGTAGATTTGCTATTGTTTTTGTACCTGTAGTAGTTGTAGCTCCAGGTTCATTTGAAATCTAAACCCAGTGGACTGCAGGCTGAAGTTTCCCTCCTCCTGCAATCCACCATCCTCCCTTTTTTCAGAGGATCAGGAAGGATTGGGGGGATGTTTTTATAACCAAGCAGTTCCACCACTTTGCTGTATCAGTGCCATCCCGTGAAGGCATCCCTCCCCAGCACAGAAGGGGTAGGTGAAGCTTATACAGAATCGTATCCATTACAAAATCCACCCCAGTGCAAATACGGCATCTAAAGACAGCAAGTGTTAAGTGATAAATACATAATCTACCTGAAGGGGGTTGAATTTATGTACTGTAGTTACTTTGTTCTCTGCACCCTTTGTCATCGTTAGGGTACCATTGTTGTTGTTTTTTGTCGACTGGTTTATTATTATTATTATTTTTATTTTATTTTTTTAATGTATGATATTAATTTTTATCTCTAGTGCAGTAGAGACCTGACATGGCATTCCCACATTGGGTGAATCCCTTGTATGATACTGTGTTTGTCTGTCTTATCCTCTAAACTTCGACTGGCTTCATCACAGGTTCGAATTTTCCGCCAAAAACTTGAATTCCTCAACCTAATAGCTGGATACTTTTTTGTATCTTGAGTAAATTGCTTTCATACATGTTTAGATACTTAATAGAATTTGTAGAAGTGTTTTTCAACCTTCCATAAACTGTCAGATTTAAGTTATTGGTGGGAAAAAATGCTTATATCTGAAGTTTAAAAGATAAGCGACCCTTATTTTCCACAATGACACATTGGGAACTATGTAGTAGAATCTGAAATATATTGTCTATGAAAATAATTATGAACTGCAGAACCGGTGGCTTGTGAATATATCCTTATACTGTATATACTGGTGCTGGAGAGGGATGCCTTCATGCAGTGGCACCAATGTAACTGGGTGGCATAGCTGCCTGGTAATACAGATGTCCTGCAGCACCATCCCTGTCCCCTGGAAGGATGATGGTGGACTGCAGGAGAAGGACAGATTAAGGATGCAGTTCACTGGGTTTATGTTCAGATGAGGCTAGGGTCACAACAATAACTGTACATACTTCAGTGAAATAATAATAAAAGTATTAATAAAAATACTGTACTTGAAAACAGAATACAGCTGTATGCCGGTACTTTTTTTTTTTTTTTTTTTAATAAGCAGAGGATGCTAAATGTACTTTTGGCAGTTAATGTTATGGTTGGCATAAGCTAAGTACAGTATTCTGAAGCTATTTCTATGTTCAAAATAGTATAAGTGGTGGGTGGGGACACCCACCATCCACTCAATCAGTGTAGTGTTACCTTCTGGTCACTACAATGAGTGACAAGCCAGATGATTTCTTGTATTGCAGTAAACCATTTCCTGTGCTGGATGGTAACCATATAACCAAATGGATGCCTGATGATCTGCAATAGTGGGTTAAGGCACTCCAGTTGCATGTGGCCTGTGACAGACTACACTTGAGGGATGGTTGATGTTTATCATTCACATGATGGCAATGTGGGGCCAGCAACCGATCACCTTCGTCTTACATACCCTGACTGAGTACTTGGCCCCGGATGCTACACTCCTGATGGGGCAGTAAAGGACTGGATGATACACAGACTGTTCAGTAAGGACATGTATTACAACTGTATATAACACTAAAATTAGTACATGATACGGTAGCAGTCATACTGTATAGGCAGATGCTGTTGTGTCACAGTATTTGTACAGATAATTTTTGCATCAAGGAATGGCTGTATATACTGTACTGCAATGAGTATAACATCAGAGGTGGGTGTGAGTTGGAGTGAGGGCAGGATGAAATGGAGGTGATGAGACTGTGGCCACCCCTTTGGAAAGTAAGTGTTTGGCTGTTGATATACTGATAGATAATATGGACGCAGTTATCAAGACTCTGATTTAGTTTCATAGATATTGCTCATAGTACTATGAAATGACTGCTCAAAATTAAAGACAGTCACATTCCCAAGGGAATGCAAGATCATCTCCACAAAAACAGTTGTAGCACTCACCATCCTGCAGAAGTTAATACAGTATATTCTGTGGATTTGTGTTGGCACAATTCACTATGTGAGTTTGTGGGGTTTAAGCTTTGATTCCTTAAAATTATTTAAAATGCTTAAATGATATACAGTATATATAAACACACAATCCTCGTAAATCGCGTGTTTATAAATCATGGATTCGTAAATCACGGCTAAGTGGCTGTCAAACTGCCGGTACCCTTAAGTTGCTGTTAAGTCACGAAAATCGCGGACCTAGGCACCGAAGTGGGTCTTTTCCGAGGAGAATCGTAAACCGCGGCATTCAATTTGAAAATCGCGACCCAACAACCAATCACCACCCGTCCTTGGTGGCAAGTGTGCATACTAATGCCGCCACATTGTTGTTGTTCTTGTCCTGTCAGTCTGCACACTACAGACCATCACCGTGGAGTATGAGAGCTACCTGCCTTTTTTTGTGCACCTTTCCCCCCTGCCTCCTACCTTCCATGGCCCCTCCCAAACCCCCGATGAAGCGCTCTAAGCAGTATGGCATCAAGGAGCAGCCGCCGTTGTCGTACAGTCAACGTTTGGAGCCCATTTGTCATGTTGAGAAGGGAGCACCCCCACCTCGTGCTGAGAGGTTCTAAGTTCTTCCCAACACCACCCCACTTCATTCACTTAAGCAATATCTTCATAGGATTAAGGTGGGATCCCTTAACATGGCTTATTTCTATTAAATACATGCACTGAATATTCCTAAAATTGTATGTTTGTGTTTGATGGTGCCTAGATAGGTGTAGGTAGGGTGCTGTGGGGGGTGGTTGGCCAAAGTCCAGACCCAAATTCATTTTTCACATAAGAGATATTATTTATAAACCATGGAATTTGTAAATTGCGGCAGTGGTCCAGACCCAAATTGCCTCGATTTACGAGGATTTAGTGTATATTGTATATAGAAGGTGCCTTGAGGTATTTACCCACGGGACAAGTGTATCACGTTTGAAATGAATTGATAAAGGAGTGAAATAAAATTGTAAAATGCTTGAAGACAGAAAAAGAAGGAAAAAAAACTATACTAACTGTATGATACAGTTTTAGTCATACAAGCAGGTGTTGTTGTGCCATCATCTCTGTACAGGTATTGAATTCCTCTTGGCATCATAGCATGACATAAATTCTATTTGACACACCTGCACCATACAAGCATTCTTTTGTGTTGACTCTGTGCAGGAGTCTCTCTTGGTGTCATGGAGTGTCCAAATATAATAATGATGTGAGATGGTTGCCGTTATACGAGCAGGTGTTGTTGTGCCGTAAGCTTGAAAAATGTATTCCTCTTGGCACTGGAATGATTATAAAATCTGTCTGATACTGTTGCAATCATGCAAGCAGGATTGTTGTCCCATAGTCTTTGTAAACCTGTAAATGTACACTGTCTCTTCTGGCTTTGTGAAATGACGAAATGACAGTATGACATGGTTACAACCATTCAAGCAGGTGTTATGGTAGTGTAGCCTCTGCACTGGCTTTCTTTTTGGTGTCGTATGCCACAGCTCTGGGCAGCAGTGCCAAAAGCAGCACACACAGTGACATGATGCACGATAGCACACCCATGCTGACACGGTAACTCCCCGTCAGGTCACGCACCATGCCTGTTGAAGGTGAAGAAGGCTTAGATTAGGGCACCACTATCCACTCAACAGGATGCTGCTACCATTAGATGATTCTACACTGAATGTCAAGGTTTGGACTGAGTGGCCAAGCCCCAGGTCGTTACACTCCTGATACAGCAAAGGAGACAGGTAACTAGAGGGACTACAGGAGGGTCATTCAGGGAGCACAAACACTTTCATGCATAGTTAAATTGAATGTGGTGATTTTTCTTTTTTTTTCCTCTATCTGATGGAGCCAGGATTCCGTGGGTTTGAATGATGAATGAATGGAAGCATGGCCCATTGAATTGGGCAAACTTACGCTGTCTGGATGTTGCTACTCCTCACCCTGCCCTAGGGTGGGAAAGGAGGTATGGATGATGATGATAAATTGAACAGGGTACTGTGTATTCAAATGTTCTGCAATCTGACTGCATTTGATCAACTGAGTTGGAAAGGGATAAGGATCTTTGTCATATTAAATAGGTTATAATTGGGTTAATGAAGACAGATTAAGACATCTAGCTATAGATAGATAGTCAAACAGACAGACTGATTGGCTGACTGACAGAAAACATGAATTCATTCTAGTCCATACTGACCAACTAGGGGCCCAACGGTGACAAAGCCAATGCCGACTAAGACATTGTTGGCTGCATACAAGGCTGTGAGGTCCTTCAGGTCTACTGCCTGTGCCATGGCCAGGTTGTGTAGGCCCATCACCATACCCACACCGCCACCCCACACCACCATCACCACCATACCAATCCACCTGCTGCTGCTCATCACTAAAATCCACACTGCAGGGAGGGAAGGATATAGAGTAGTTGGTTATTTACTCACAAAGATAGTGTCCTTCAGTCACAAATCCATTCACCACAGTATTGAGACTACTGTAGTTATTATTTGCTTACAGTGGCAAACGTCATTCATATTCACTAAAGTCATTCACCAAGACTAGTTGTTATTTACTCACCAGCTGACATGGCCGTCACAATAACTGCCCCGACCATGTACACACCGCGTAAGGGAAACCTTGGATGATCCGCCATAGGTGACACAGCGATACGAGAAAGTGTATTTGTGACTGCAGTCGCTGATATCGTCCAGGCGGCCCAAGACAGCGAGTGCCCTGCGTCCTGCATGGCGAAGGGCACCATGGCTATGAAGTTGAAATGGGAGTTTATGGAGAACATCCCAGTGAGGGCGAGGACCAATGCCCTCCGCTGTCTGAGGATCCCAAGGTCCCTGACAGTGCCACAACACACACGTCTCATCACTCCCAAGTAGCCACCTTCACATACTGCAGGGCTAATGGGTGCCTTGGTTAAATCTCTCTTTTGCTCTCTATCTTCCTTCAGTGCCAATTCAGGACTTGTATGTCCACAGGCTTCCTTGGGTGACATCTCAAGTAGACCACTTCTATCCTCATATTCTTCCTTAGTGGACAAGTCAGACGGATTTTTCTTGTCATCAAATTCTTCTCCAGGTGGCCCCTCTTGTAGATTCCCATGTTTACAATTTGTCCTATGAAGCAACTCAACAATATTTCTCCTGTTCTCATATACTTTGGGGGACACCTCACTCAGATGTCCATGTTTGTATTCTTCTTTAGAGGCCAGCTGGAGTAGGCTTCCATGCTCACAGTCTTCCTTAGGAGGCATCTCGGTTAGACTTCCAACTTCATCTTCTCCAGGAGACCCCTTGGGTAGACTTTTCCTCTGCACAGACACATCCTTATTGTAATCATCTTTAGGAGGCAACTCAACTAGACTTTTTCTTTCCTTGGTGACTCGCTTCATGTGCCACTTCACTGGCTGGAGCAGAGCAGCACCGGCACATGCATTCAGGATGATGGCGCCTACGATAAGCGTGGCACCGGGGTAGGCGTACTGCTGCTGAAGGTAACGTATGATTGGTGCGTTGACCAGCTGACCCATGCTTATGCCGGCCATCAGAAAGGCATTGGCCATCCCACGTCGCTTGTGGAAATACTCGGCCAATGTGGGGAAGGCAGAACCAATGCACAGACCAGACCCAGCACCTGTGGAAAATACTGTTACAGACAGAGAAAGAGAATGTGAGGAGTTACCGATACACATACCAGAACCACGATGAGAGAGACCAGCTACCGGTAGACTGATCAGAACCAGCACCAAGTGGAGAAATTTAAAACATCCTCAGTACAATGTGCCATTCCATTACTGCCTATGAAGAATTGCCAACCCCCGATTTACAGTACACAATACTTTTTTTTTTTTTTTTTTTTTTTTTTTTTTTTACCTAACGGCCTAAAACTGTCATCTCTCCATCTTGAATACTGAGTTGTAACAATAAATTAACACTTGAATGTGATGCTTGTCAGAAGGAAGTGGTATGGAAAGGATGTGGGGCCGTGGCACTGAGCCACGTAAGAGAAGCTGGAACTGGAGGAAAGTCTGAGTCAAGTTAAGGTGAAAGGTGTATAGTTGTATGCAAATGTGATGTTTTGGTGATCATCCCTGCCTTATGGAGTAGCCTAATGCAACAACGTACTAAACCCATTTCTCGTAAGTCGGTGATAAAGAATGAGTTAAGTACCGTAAATACCCTGAAAAAGGGTAAAAGTCCTCTTTTGCATCACATTCACGCACTCTCCTCTCCCATTCACCTTCACGTACTCTCTTCTGATGCAGATACTACATTAACACTCTGCATCGTCTTGTATAACCTATTCCACTCTACTTCCTGGCCACCCTTAACTGATCTCTTTTACTTCACCTCTCTACACCCTGCCCATCGCCTGCCAAAACAGAGATCCATATTTTGGGTTGTACCATGAAAGTTGCAGATAAAATTTCTGTACCATTACCTGGAATAAAAATGATAATAGTTAAGGGCTAGAAAATAAAATAACTAACACTGGGATAAGAATGATATGGGCTAAAAAAAAAAAAAAAAAAATGAATATCAGCTTAATAAATATAACTACCCACTGCTAGGAAAGAAAGAGTCGCGAATGAGAATGAATAAAATTGTGAGGTAGTAATGAAAGTATTTAAAGTAACATTAATTAACAACGAAATGAGTCAGCGAAAAATGAATGAAAATAAAAATGTTAAAAAAATGAACAAAACACCTACCAGCCATAACAGAGAAGCATAAACTGAGTTGGATCACCGACGTCGCAAATGCTGTTGACATAACCGACGCGGCCGCCATTAACGCGCCAGCCACCGCTACCCTACGCCTCCCTACTTCTTTGCCTATAGGCCTTACCAGCACCACGGTCGTCTTCCACATCAACATGAACAAGTTGAACACCCAGGCCACTGAGACGGAGGAGGCGCCCAAACTCAAAAGGAGAGGTGAGTAGAGGATCCCGAAGCATGGCGCCAACATGGGTAGAAACATCTGCAATTATGGATAGTTAGGTACTTAGATGGATTTTATGGTAGACAGACTGTTAGATGAATGGATGGATGCAAGGACTGATAAGGAGACGAAGCGTTGAGCAGAGGATCCCGAAGCGGCGCCAACATAACAGAAGCAGGAGTAAGACGGGTAACTGCATCTGGAATTAAAATGATGACCGAAGGCTTGGACGAAACAACTTTAGAGGGTAGACCTGGGGGCCGTAAACTGACATGGGAGGTTCCGTAGCATTACACTTAAGCGGTTTGCCATGTCCAATACACCATACCATTCTCTTTTGTGATCATTTATATTGTTTTAATATCGACAGAAGGTGGATAATTGAGGTGCTATTTCCAGAATAAATTGCTGTGGAAGAGGTGTCACGAAATCTGAGCCACTTACAATACGGGCGCATATTAAAGTGGGTATGTGAGTATTTAAAACTGAGGTAATGAGTAATATATTAATGGGCAGTGTCTTCGACAGAAACTGTCACCAAATGCACAGTGAGGTTGGATGATGAGGATATGGAAATTGTGAGTGCGTTTAAGTACTTGGGTAATGTGATGATTATGGATGGAAGTTTGGAGGATGAAGTGCTTGAAAGGGTACAACAAGGAAGACAGTTTGCTGGTTCTTTGAAAACAGTGATAAGAAACAGAAAGTGAGCATGGAAGTAAAATTCGCTGCATGACAGTATTGTGATACTAACTCTACCGTATGGAAGTGAAGCTTGGACCTTGTTGGAGGGACACAAGTCGCGTGAGAGCAGTGGAAATGAGTTATTTGAGAGGACCATGTGGAGTTACATGGAGAGACAGACTGACAAATGAGAAAGTGAAGGAGAGTTGTGTTGTGGTGTGGATGTGATAGAAAGCGTTTGGAGAAATAGGCTACATTGAGGTGGTTTGGCCACGTAGAGGATGGAGAGCAGGAGACTAACGAGGAGAGTATGTGGGGTGGAGAGGGGAATGAGGAGGGGGAGGCTGACATGGAGGGAAGGAGTGGAGAAGTACCCGGTATATGAGAGGGGGCCGGGATGCTGGGGAGGGGCCGTGAAATGGCGGGGGACAGGGCGACATGGAGGCGATTTTTTTTTTTTTTTTTTTTTTTTTTTTGCCACCCCTTACGGGATTGAGGCGTCTGGCAATAGATAGCAATGCCCAGAAGAAATCGCCATAGAATCAGAGCCACTTACAATACGACTGCCTGTTAAAGTGGGTATGTGAGTATTTAAGCCTGAGGGAATGAGAATATTATATCAGTGTCCGGGTACAACATCAAGCCGCCCTCCTTCATAAACTCACGGTGATGACGAAGCAGCCTACGATCACCATCCACCCCCACCCCCCGTCTGGAGCTTCACTGGTATTATTCACGTCTTGGTCATTTTCATTGGTATTTGTGATGTCTATTCCAGTCTCACCGGCTTTAATCATTAGTTCATTTTCACTGGTACTATTCACGTGGGCACTTGTATTACTGGCTAGGGACACATATTTAGTGGTATTTCCGACGAACTCCCCATTTTCACTGGTGTTATTATTCCCGTGCAGGGCATTTTCGCTGGTATTATTCACTAACTTATTTCCTTTACCGGTATTCTGTACGAAAAATTCATAATTTTCGTCTCGCCTCCTCGTATCATCATTTTCAAACTTTTCAAGGCATCTTTTATCAACGTCAGCATCATCAACATTACTGGTAGCATTTTCAACATTACATACAGTATTTTGAATGTTAACAGCAGGATTTTGAAAGTCTGTATCTTCACCCAAGTCATCCTCACTTTCAGCGTCATTTCCTCGTGCATCACCTTCGCCAACATCCATCATTTCAATTTTCTTTGTTTTGCAGTCAATACTAACGCAGTTTTCACCATCTAAAAGTGCCCCATCATCATTAACATCATTTTCAACTAATTCCTTAGCCGGCACATTGGTTTTTCCCGCCGCCATGTTCTGTCGCAAATTCGAAATAATGTTCTTTGTGCAACTTCAGAACATTCACGCAATATAAATTTTTACTAGTACTGTTTTTCCCAAATTTTCACGTAATATTTGTAAGTCACTTCTCGTATAGACGACGAAAAGCCACAGAGTTCACAAGCTGAGCTGAAGCTTGTGGCTGTAGGAAAAAAAATGGCGTTGAAAAACTCATAAATCTCTCTCTCTCTCTCTCTCTCTCTCTCTCTCTCTCTCTTACAGCCTATCCTTCATTATTTTCAATGAATCTTGGCCCTCTTTTGCGTTTCCTTACCCGGTCACGTATTTTTTCTGAGAACTGATTTCTTCCATTTTTTCTGTATTTCTTTTGTGTTCCAAGTGTATATACAGTCGTCATGACTGCGCATTGTAATAATTGCGCTGGCATAACGGGTTTGTGTGGGTGTGATAGAAGGCTAGCATCTTGGTTACATCAGTCATGACATTTATGTGCGATCATGCTTGGTGGTGTATGGGAATGTGTGTAATCACGGTCTCTGTAAATTTTTATCTTTCCTTATGCCGGTACATCATCTGCCCTCCACTTTTTCTTTTCTTCTTGGACTCTGTGGTCCCTACAGCCAGAATTGCTATGCATGCAGCCTCAGTAGTCAGTGCTTATATTTACTGGGTGCGCCACACCCAACACGCGATAACTGAAGACTGCTGCCTCGTTGCTAATGTATGGCCGGAGCCAGTGAACGCACGATCACTTATGATTTCGCGTCATGGCTGACCGTGTATGGGACCTTTAATAGTTGCATATCCCTTCTTTAATCAACCCTAATTCGAAATTAGTCTAGTGCCAAATAATTTCTGCTCTCTGAGCCATGAGAAGGAAATAATTAGAGTGTATATAGTCTTTTTGTCAGACGATAACCCTTCCCTTTGTAGCTCATGTAAAATGGGCAGGTATAATCGAAGCTAGATACGACTGTAGTAATTTTACGTGAATTTGGCTCAGATTTTCGTCCTTTTGCAGGTCATTCCATATAACCCTGACAATAAAATCGTAGGATACTACTCCTTTACATTCTTTCCATAACACTGCTTCGTGACTAGCATCATATTTTAACACTGCTTCGTGACTGGCATCATATTTTAGTGTTGATCAGCTGTTACAGCTCAGTTGCAAGATGGAGAGGCGACAATTTTAGGCTGTGGAAAAAAAAAAAAAAAAAAGGTATTAATAGCCAAGGAGACGATTCCTTCCTCATAACTGACTCATCGAATTTGACGCCACCACAACTTTTAATTCAAATTGACCAGTTCCCTCAGATGAAAACAAACCGATTAGTGAGGAAAGTTCGGTGAGGGAGTCCGTTGAAAATTTGTCACTGGGGGTGGGACACTACTGTACAGAGAGAGAGAGAGAGAGAGAGAGAGAGAATGTCAGTGTAAGCATGAGGAAGAAGTGTGGGTGACGAGAGAGGGAGGGAGTGGAAAATAGACACCGATGGATTGACGACCAGATAAACAGAGAGAGAGAGTTATGCAGTAAGAGATAGGGAGATAACCGATATGAAGGTTACTGTAAAGATATTACTGACCCAGACAAACTTCTGCTATACTCCCCTCACTTGAACTTGGCCTAAAACTGCCACCCCTCCATCCTGAATGCTGATTTGTAGCGATGGATTTAACCCTAGAGTAGGCTTGTCACGAAGAAGTGCTCTGTAATATTGTCTCAAACTGTAAGAAATTAACATATGCTAGTCACGAAGTGCTATGGAAAGTGTGTGAAAGCTGTACAGTATTGTCATTGTCTTAAACCTGTAAGAAATTAACACTAATATGGTGCTAGTCACGAAGAAGTGCTATGGAAAGCATGCATGAGCCGTAGTCTTATTCCGCCCCTGAGCCACGTGAAATAAGCTGCAAAAGGAGGATAGTTTGGGCCAAGTTAAGGTGAACAAACTGTAGTAACGTTTTTCCTCGTGCTGGAGGAAGGCCTTCACGTGGTGGCCCTAATATAACCGGGCGTTGGAGCTGCGTGGGTGTTTAAATGATCTTCAACCCCCTCCCTATCCCCCGAATGGAGGATGGTGGCTTGCTGAGGAGTAACTTCAGCCTGCAGTCCACGGGGTTTACGTTCGATATGATCTTGGAATTGCTATTACTACCACCACCACTACTACTACTACTACTACTACTGTTAACACCACCACCGCCAATACCACTATTACTATTACCACCACCACCACCACCACAACACCGTCATCACCACCGCCATTACTACTACTACTACTACTACACCATCATCACTACTATCACCACTATCACTACTACTACCACCACACCACACAATACCACAGCCACTTAAAGATATACTCAGCTCTACCGTAATTAAACACGCTTACAACGAACGCTATATTTTTTCGTGCTAATTCCGTGAACATTGAACAGTAATTAGGTTAGTGTTATTACAGGTGTGGAAAGGTGATGAGAGTAGGCTAAATGGTCTAATGAGAGAGAGAGAGAGAGAGAGAGAGAGAGAGAGAGAGAGGGTGAACTAATTAAGCACTAAATTAACTCCGGGGCATATCGTGGCCTGTTCTCATGCTGTATATACTCTTTTCACTCTAACTTGGCCTAAAATTGCCACCTTCCCATCTTCAGTGCTGAGAAGTAAGTTTAGATTATCACGATTATATGCCAGTCACGAAGAAGTGCTATGGATGGGAAATGCGAAGCGAGATAGTCTTTTTTTGGGGGGAGGGAACCAGTCTTTTTTTTTGGGGGGGGGGGGCACAACCGCGTGGTATAAAGTGCAAAAAGATGAAAATCAGGGCCAAGTTCGTGTGAAAGGAGTATAGAGCTGGCAGCCGCGCTGAGAGCCACAACCGCACGTACACACCCCGCCGTTGCCAAGGGAGTACTGGCCTTCGCTTCGCTTGTTGGTGATAGAGGTGCGCCTTCATGTGGTGGCACTGATATAACCCGGTCACTCAGCTGCCTGGTTATACAGATGCCTCTCACTTCCCTATCCTACCAAAAAGAATGAACTGCAGGAGATAAGTCTGCAGTCCACCGGGTTCGCGTTTCAGATGAACCTGGAGCAACAACAACAACAACAACTACTACTACTACTACTACTACTACTACTACTACCAGTACTGCTATTTATTACAACTCCTACTATACTACTACTACCACCGTCTTGCTCTTCGTGTTCCGGGTTAACCTGATGCGTAACACAGTGACTGGAGTCCTTGCAGTCCACCACCATCCTTCTTTCAGGGGATAGGGAGGGAGTAGAGGGATGTTTGTATAACCCGGCTGTAGAGCCACCCGGTTATATCAGTGCAACCGCGTGAAGGCGTCCCTCTCCAGTTCCGTCAGATAAAAGAGCCGATTAGCCTATATTTGTCATCGATAGTTGTACATCCGTTGTAGTAGGGGACGGAGTGGCTTAGTGGTAGAGCGTGGGACTCAGGACCGGGGGTCGTGAGTTCGAGCCACGACTGGTAGCTGCCATGCCTGAAGGGGTAGCGTCCTCCAGTCACCCAGCAGGACTGTATGACCTAATAAGGCCCAGCTCAGGGGAACACTTCCTTTTTCCGTTGTATTAATAGTAGTTGTAGTAGTGGTGGTAGTAGTAGTGGTAGTTGTAATGGTGGTGGTAGTAGTAGTAGTTATGGAGGTTTGGTTCCCGGACAGACGCCGCATTTACGCCACTCCATCCCTTTACTAGGTTATATGATTACCACCCAGCGTTGTAAGTGGTTTCCTAGGTAATATAAAACCATTAGACTTGTCACTCAGTGTAGTCACCAGAAATGGAAAGATTAGTGAAAAGAAGTGATAGGAAGGATGGGAGGAAATAGGAAAAGAAGGCAGACAGAAACAGAATGCTATAGGTGAAGGGAAAAGTAGGCAGTGCTACATGAAGTGAGTGGACGATGCAATATTTCCTACTTAAAATCAACCCAAAAATTACCTGAAATTTGTCTAAAAAAAAAAAAATCTGAAGAGACCTTGTTCAGAAATTTGTTTTTATAATTTTTCTCGTGTCATATATAGATTAGTTTATAAATTGCGATGCACTGGACAGCTGGCGGTTATCTTGCCTGCTGAGAGAGAGAGAGTACCCCTGTTATTTGCATCTGAGTTAATTCGTATTATACTGTTTACAGATTGTTAGAACACACATACTCTCTCTCTCTTTCTCTCTCAGCGACCCTCGTAGTAACACAGCACTTAATTTGTTGAGGGTCAGACGTAAACGAATGCATTATCATTTACTCATCCTCTTCAGTCCAAGTTTTATCTATATATCTATCTATCCATCTATCTGTTTTTGTCAGTTCATAGACGTTCTTTTGCAGCTGTACATCCTCTCCATTGCACTTCTTCGTGCCTAGCATCAAAATTATTAAGTTTACTCCTTTTACTTGGGCCAGATTTTCGTCCTTTTGCCGCTCATTTCACGTACAGTAGTTTGATAGTAGAAAAAGACAACACTACGTCTCTGCATTCTTTCAATAGCACTTCTTCGTGACTAGCATCATGCTGTTAGGTTGACTTCCTTTACCCTAACTTGGCCCAGATTTTCGTGTTTTTGCCGCTCATTTCACGTAGTTCAGTGATGGAAAAGGACAACGCTATCCTCTCCATAGCACTTCTTCGTGACTAGCATCATATTGCACTTCATTGACGGAAAAAGACTGCACTTCTACATCCTTTCCTCAGCACTTCTTCGTGATTGGCACCATATTTTGGTATTCATCTCTTCTGTCTCGGCATTCAAGGTTGAGAGAGGGCAGTTTGACGGTAGCAAAAGGCGGTTTGTTTTCGCCTGAGGGAACTGGGCAACGCTTACAATTTAAATAGTCGTGGTTGCATGAAAATCGATGAGCCATAGGTCTCGTTGGGTAAGGAAGCTTTCTAACACCTTTCCCTAAGCGATTTTTTTTTATTTTTTATGCAAGGAAGAAGGAACCAAAGGCGAAGAGCCCGCACACCGTTCCAAGAAAAAAAAAAAAAAAATACAACAGAGAGCCAAATTCTAGATCCGTTAATTTCGAGATGCTTGGACACATTGCGTTTGAAAGACTGGATATCATAGGAATTAGGAAATACAGACAGAGGGAATTCACCTTTTTCTAAGTGACTTATTACACCTTACTCTCCTCCGTGTTATATACTGTACATCATTCCATTATCGCCATCCTCTGCATAGGTAACGGACAAAAGGATGTTAACCAGCAATATCCAAAAATAAATCGCTAAGGAAGAGGTGCTAGGGAGCCACCTCAGCTGACGAGAATACGGACCATATAGTTATACTTGGAGCTTCCCCTTCCTCTTCCCTCCATCTGTGCCTGAAAGTGTTAATGAAGACTATATTTAACCCCTGCACCTCGAGGGTGAGGTGGAGGGATGGAGTTGAGAGGTATATGAGGGAGGGGGGGGTGAGTTGGGGGGAGGGGAGTCAAATGGTGGGTGACAGAGTGACTTGGAGGCGTTTTGTCTGCGGCCACCCTTTGCGGGATTAGGGCGTCGGGCTATAGATAGATAGATAGATAGACCTCGAAACATCTCTCTAAGGTAAGTGTGATTGTTTGGAGGCAGCATATGAAGCCTACAAATGACTTTCATAGTGAAGGGGTTAAGTACGGGCTTCTGGATAATGTTAACCCCCTCACTCCTAAGATTACACTCAACTGATGAAAATCGTGTGGTATCAACATGAATAAAATATCTACCTGTGTCTGTAGCAGGGAAGGAATTAAGAACCTTATTCTAGGTGACACAGGAAGCTTCGTAGCACTTCTTCCTTAGCGATTTGTGGTTTATTCTGCGTATTACTGACTAACATTTGACCTGTTTTCGTTTTAACATCAACATAAAATACCAAAGTTAACATACAGGTCGATACTAAGGCATGTTCATACTAAATCGTTGAGGAAGAGGTATTACGACCCTCTCCCACTCACATGTTGAATTCCCAAGGTGGAATTTAAAATATGTTAGACGGGGAAGAGTGACTAGTGTTTTTTCAGTTATTTTTTTTTTTTTTATGTGAGGAAGAAGGAACCAAAGGTAATGAACCTGCAAAACTGTTCTTTCCAAGAGAAAAACAAAATACAAGAGAGAGCCAAATTCAAGATCCATTCATTTCGAGATGCCTGGACACACAGCGTTTGAAAGACTGGAGATCATAGGAAGCAGGAAATACAGACAGAGGGAGACAGTTCCAGAGTTGACCTGTTGCATAAATGAAGGACTGGGAGTAACGGTTAACTCTTGCATTTGAGAGTTGGACAGAAAAGGGGTGAGAGTTTGCTGCTAGACGGGTGCTACGCGCCCGTCGTAAAAGTGGAGGAATGCATGTAGACAGTTCAGAGGAACAGTGACCATTGAAGTAGCGATAGAAAAGAAATAAAGATGCAACATTGCGGCGAAGAGACAGAGGTTGAAGGGAGTCAGTAAGAGGGGGAGAGTTAATGAGACGAAAAGCCTTTGACTCCACCCTATTGAGAAGAGCTGTATGTGGGGAGCCTCCCCACACATGAGAGTTGTACTCTACACAGGGGCGGATAAAACTCCTGTATAGAGTCAACAATTGTGCAGGGGCAAAGAAGGAACGGAGTCGGCTTAGCACACCCAATCGCTTGGAAGCAGATTTTACAAGAGATGTAATATGATCTTTCCAAGACAAGTCCCGAGCAAATGAAACCCCAAGCATGTTCAAGGATGATGCAGGATTAAGTTGAGTATTATTAAACATAAGTGGGTATACCTGTGGAAGATTTTATCGGGTTGATAGGTGCAAAAACTGAGTCTTTGATGCATTAAAAAGCACTTCGATGCCTTATGCACGTTGAATTCATATAATTTCCATTGCATGTGGTAAATCCAAGTAGTTAGGTGTTAGAATTTGTCCAGGATAGACATTGCTGCTCACCTAGCCTCACTCCGTCACCCATCCACCGTCATCCTCCACATGCTCCCTCCTCCTCCACGTCCTCCCTCCTCCTCCTTCCTCTCCATCTCCTTCTCCTCCTGTGCTGAACAATTTACGGTAGCTAGGATTAGTAGGATATGAATGGGCGTCATTGGAATAAGCCAGCTTAGGCTTTGAAACTAGAGATTTGCGCCTGATCTTGACACCCATCCAGCTCGCCCGCCATTTTAAACCACATTCGTTCTCTCTCTCTCTCTCTCTCTCTCTCTCTCTCTCAAGTAGTCTACCTTGATTAGATTTCTGAGGTAGTATATTTCCTCATAACCTCACTATTAGCCGTCCAAGTCGCCCTCATCACAGCCACCACCAGTCCACTATCCCTCTTCTCTCTCTCTCTCTCTCTCTGGGTAAATACGTACCGGTAAGCCTGAGGCCAAGGTGTTTAAATTTCATTCCTGCCTTCAGCTCCGTATCATCCAGTTTTTGAATTTCGAGATTATTAACCAGTAAATGACGATTTTGAAATTAACTGACAGTGAGAATTGAATAAAAAAACTAGTCGGTTTTTCGTTCGTAATCCCTTAAATGTCAGACAGGAGGAAAATTTTGAGTAGTAACCAAGGCGACTCACTCCCACCCGATAACCAAGGCTCATCAGTTTTAACGCCATCACAACAATATTTGAGTTGCTGGAATGGCCCTGTTCTGTCAGATTAAAACATACTTCGAAATGGGAAGAATGGTGGTAATGGTATGTAGAAGAGGTTGTGTGGATTGTGATAATGGTGGTAGTTATGTAATGTTGGTTGTGGTGATGGTAGTTGTGATGCGGCGGTAGCAATGGTGGTCGTTGTGGGTAGTTTCTGGAGGTGGCAGATGTAAACTGTGGTCGTGGTAGCTAAGTTTAGATACCGGTAATGTTGGTAGTTTTGATTGTGGTGGTGGTGGCTGTGGTGGTAGCTGTGATTTGATTGTGGTGGTGGTGGTGGCTATGGTGGTAGGAATGATTTGATTGTGGTGGTGGTGGAAATGAGGGTAGCTATGAATTGATTGTAGTGGTGGTGGTGGCAGAAGAGAATGATGTGAACTGTGGTAGTGGTGGTATATAGGGATGATACTGTTGGTGGCTTCAAAATGGAGTGGATGGTGTTTTGATCGTGGTGATTGTGGTACCCGAGTTAATGGTTGTAGTTTTGGTAGAAAGGATTGGTGTGAATTGTGGTAGAAGCAGTGGTAGTTAGGTATAGAAATATTGGTACTGGTAGTCGTAATGTTGGTGCCTTTCTAATGGAGGTTCGATTATGGTAAAGAATTCGTATTTAAAGGGTGAATGAAGGCTGTTTGTAACGCTTCCAGTTTTAAAAAATTTTCCCCTAAGTTAACAAAAATCGTCTGGAAGTGGCAAGATTAATGGAAACACTACATCTTCGTGTTGAAGAGGATTTGGAGGTGGGAAGGAAAATGGCGGTGGTAGGGAAGGTGGTGGCGGGAGGGTGGGAGGTAAGCACGTATGAGTAAGTGGGTAAATACGGCTTGATTTTTTTATGCTGCATGCCATTAATCAACTTCAAAATATCCAAATTACAATGTAAAAAGCAGTATGTATGGAGAAACTTATAATAAAACCTTGATTTGTGGAGATGCATTTCATATTTAAAAGGAAGGTGATAGACTGAGTACCCCTACTTCTCGTCCAAATGGTGCATCACGTATAGTGGGAAATATGGCTTAATCTTAGCTGCTAGAGTCCTTTAATTAAGTCCAAAATACTTCAATTACAATACAGCAAAGGTGGCGGAGAGATAGGTCGATGGAAAGCCTTTGTTTGTTAGGATTTAATTAATATTTAAAAGGAATTTGACACCTCCAGTACCCCTGTCACCACCACAAATCCTTCGACCAATCAGATTGCGGTGATTCTCGTTACGTCATCTCAGCCTCGTTAGTCCCGGTTCTTGTACAGTTTTCAGTTTTCTTTGCTGTATGAGGGTTTGACATGAATTCCGAACTATAAAATTATATTAAAGTGTATTATTATTGTGGAGGTGTATAGATTAATGCTACATATCCGATTTTGTCTAAAATAGGGGAACAGGAGGTTGAGACGCGCTGTCTTGCCTAGCCTCACTGCAGGGTCCCAAGTTGCACCACGCTGCTTACAGTCGGCGCCTCCCATGCCCATCTTCAGACGCACTTCAGCCTTGGTAGGGGGTGTACGCGCCCGAGTTCTTGTAGATACTGGTGAGTTCCCTTTATTTGCACTGATATAATTGAATTTATGTTTTTACACATGAAGTACTTATATATAGCAGTTAGGATTGATTTTAGGTAGTTGAAGAAGGCATTTTACAAGATTTTTCGACGGTTTGGCTCACCTTTGAAAGCACCGGGGAACCTATCATCCGGCACGTCTTGTAATCTGGAGAATGACCTTTATTGTATTAGTATATTTGATTGCTTTTCATATTTTTGCCACTATATTACTGGTCTTTAGCAGGTACTTTTGTTTGTTGGCAGTATTAAGTAGGAAATTTTTAGGTTTTCGCCAGTTAAGCGTACCATTGTCACCGGCGGCGTACCTGTAAGCCGGCACAGGTTCACCTAGCGCATCTCGTCGTCACCTCTATATTTGCGGCGGTGAATAGGGACGCCTTGCGGTGGCATTGATGTGGACTGAAGTAACCAGTCGACTCTATTGCCAGGTTATATAAATGCCCCTTGGCTTCTTCTCTATCTCTCGAAAGGAGGATGGTGGGCTGCAGAAGGGCAGCTGCATTTTGCGGTCCATGGGGTTCGCGTTTCAAAGTAACCTCTCCTGCTGCTGCTGTTCCTCCTTCTCTTCGCCCTCCAGCGGGCACAGGTTTAGATACACCTGTGAATTACCGTTATTTGCATTAATATCGAATATTTTTATATGCAATTGAATTGCGTGTCTAAAACAGTTGAGTTTTTGAGTGGTGAGAGTGTGGTAATGTTATGATTTTGATGGTTAGTTTCAAGTTCGCAAACTGTCACCGCGTATCAGCCAGCGAGTTGTATTTTCACATGGGTGAGTTTTATTATTTGTACTGAATTGACTATATTAGCCTCAAATTTATATAGTTTTTTAGCGGATCACGGCCATTTAAGTAACTTTTCGGGAAGGACAAGTAGTCCATACAAGAAGAGTAGAGAGGTTGAAAGAAGATGGAAAAAAGTTAGAATATGTGAAAGAAGTGGACGAGCGATTGGGTAAATATGATTTGGAGCAGATGGGGGATGTGGAGGGTGTGTGCAAGATAGAAGAAATCTGTGCAGCATGTGAGGTGGTGTGTGGGGTGAAGCGAAAACGAAAGGGGATGCAAGGAACAGCGTGGTGGAATGAAGAGGTGAGACAGGCTGTGGTGCAAAAGAAGAAAGCATACGGTAGGCTATAGTGAGTGGAAAAGAAACGGGCGTGGAGGAAGTTGAGATATGGAAAGAGTGGTATATGGAGAGTGGAAGAGAGGGGAAAAGATTAGTAAGAAGAGAGTGGATGAGGAATTTGGAAGGACTTTGTAAAGGGGAGAGAATGTAAGAAAATGTTTTAGAAAGAGGTAAAGAGAGTTTGATGGTGACAAGGAAGTCGAGGAGTGAAAGACAAAAATGGTATATGTGAGCAGATGGAGAGAATACTTTAATAAATTGCTGAACGTAGAGAATGAAAGTAATGCAGGCATAAGTGGCTGGGATTAGAGACCCAGTAGGGTCTCCAGCTGGGAGGAGGAACGAGGTGAGAAGAGAGGAAGAAATCAGTAGGATGGAAGTAGTGGAAGGAATGAAGAAGTCAAAGTGGGGAAAGTCCAAGAAATTGATGGAGTGTGTGGTGAAATGCTGAAGCATGAGGGATATAGTAGTAGAATGGATATGGAAGGTGTGCAGATTGGCCTGGGAAGAAGGTAGAGCCCTGGAGGATTGGAAGTCAGGAATAATTATTCCCCTGTACAAAGGAAGAGGAGAAAAAGAAGTGTGTAGTAATCGTAGGGGCATTTTTCTTCTATGTGTACTAATAGGAAAAGTATGTAGTAGGATACATGTTGACAGGGAAATAACAGAGGAATTAACTGGAGAAGAACAGGGAGGTTTTAGGAAAGGAAGAGGTTGTGTAGATCAGATATTCATTCTTAGTTCTCTAGTGGAAAAGTTTCTGGAGAAGGGAAAGAAGGTGTATGCACCTTTCATGGATTTGGAGAAAGCACATGACTGGATGGAAGAAACGTGGAAAGTATTAGGAATGTAGTACCGTACTGTATATGGAGTATACGGGAAGTTGTTGAATACCATATGAATGTGCTAAGGCTGCAGTGCGTGTAGATGGTGTACTGAGTGAATTTTCTAAATGAATGTTGGATTGAAACGGATGTGTCATGTCCCCATGGTGGTTCAGTCTGTATATAGATGAGGTTATAAAAGGTACGGTACAAGGTAGGGCAGTGGATGTTGGAGTGACCCAAAACGGAGGGCAGTGTTTGGAAACTCCCTGCACTGTTGTTTGCGGATGATATTTTATTGCTAAGTGAAGACAAAGGGTAACTGCAGGGCTGGGTGAATGAGTTTGGGAGTGTGTAAGAAATGGAATCTAAAGGTGAATGTAGGGAAGAGTAAGGTTACGGTCTTTGAGAGAAATGAAACATGCACTAAATGTAGTGAGGTTGGATGAGGAGGAAATGGAAAATGTGAGTGCGTTTAAGTACTTGGATAATGTGATCAGAAGGTGAAGTGCTTGAAAGGGTACAAGGAAGAAAGGTTATACTGTTTTTTTTAAAGTTATAAGTAACAGGGATGTGATCATGAAAGTCAAGTCGCTGCATGACAATATTGTGATACCAACTCTAACGTATGGAAGTGAAGCTAGGGCTATGTTGGAAGGACGCAAGTCAAGAGTGAAAGCAGTGGAAATGAGTTCTTTGAGAGGAGCATGTGGAGTTACGTGGAGGGAGACACTGACAAATAAGGAAGTGAAGGAACATTGTGGTGTGGATGTGGATGTGATAGGAAGCATTGGCAGAAATACATTGAAGTGGTTTGGCCATGTGTAGAGAATGGAGAGCGAGAGACTGACGAGGAGAGTATGCGAGTGAGGTGGAAAGGGGGAGAGGGAGGGGAAGGCCGAGGAGGAGATGGAGGGATGGAGTGGAGAGGTATATGAGGGAGGGGAGTGTGAGCTGGGAGCAGGGCAGTGAAATGGTGTTGGACGGGGTGACATGGAGGTGATATATTTGTGTCCACCTCTTATGGTATTGAGGCGTCTGGCAGTAGATAGATAAAACATTTCGGTGATTTGGTTAGATTCTTTAAGTAACTGATTTTGGTAATGTACTAGGATTCTTCGTTACTGCTTTTCGTGATGTATGATTTCGTTGATTTACTGGGATTTTTAAGTAACTGATTTACTTTAGGTCATTAGTAAGTGACGGATTTCATCGTTTCATATGTAACTGATTTCGGTGATCAGAAATTTTAAACATTTAGGGTGTTCGTAATTTTAGAAGTAATAATATGCCACTTAGAATGTACAGTAGTCTTGGGTGTAGTTAGTGATAGGGACCTATATCCTCGTCGGTTAAGGAAGCTCGTTAATATCACTTCCTTAGTGATTATTGTGCTTATTGCACTGTGACGTCCTCTTCTATCTCTTAAATTGTGTAATATCACCATACTCTGAATAAATAACTAACAAAATGTATGTGGATGCTTGTACCCAGGTGACAGTGAATAGAGATTTAAGTGATGAATTTTCCATGAATGTTGGTGTGTGTCAAGGGTCAGTTTTGAGCCCCTTATTGTTTATCATGGTACTTGAAGCCCTCTCATGTGACTTCAGAAATGGACCCTCATGGGAGTTGTTGTGTGCTTTTTTTTTTTTTTTTTTTTATGTGTCCGACTCTGGGCAAAGGCTTCAGGGCCTATATCTTGGGGGCAGTAGCCTATTCCAAGGCCCAGTAGTCCTCCTACACCTCCACATGTCACCACTTCGGCGCTAACACCCACCATCCATATTGAATACATGCTAGGGCTGTCTCATACAGGACTGGTGTACTGGTATTAGCGGGGGTATTTTTACGACATGTCGGCGGGTCATCTGGTAGATCAGGAAAGTCTGCTTTTTTATGAAATTCAAATCCTTAAACTGTTCCCTGCCCCAGCCAGGATTCGAACCTGGGTCCATCAGGACTGCAAGCCGCCTCTCTACCGATTCAGCCACCGCTGATGATTTGGTATTGATTGCATGGAGTGAAAGAGAGGTGGAGGAAATATTCTGGAAATGGAGAGATGGTATGAGGCACAAGGACTGAGAGTAAATGTAGAGAAAGGTGATGGTACAGTATCTAGGGTTGGTGGCAGTACTGTAAAAGAAGATTGTGAGTGGTCATATCCAGTTTGCCACAAGGGTTTGGGAAGTAATTTCATCTTAGGCAGTGTGTGTGATAAGGGGATGCATAAGAGATGTAGTGGTATTAAAGGTAGGCTGTGAGATAATGCTGACTTCATGTGTACGATGTGTCGGAGAGAGCATGTGGAGATTGTCATGTGTGATAGGATTGATCTTGCTGGTGAGTCTCTTGAGTGTGTGGAAGAGTTTTGTTACTTGGAAGACATGTTATGTGGTGGAGGTGGGGCTGGAGCTACCTCAGTGGCTTGATTGAGGAATGGTTGGAAGAATTTCAGGGAGCAATTGCCTCTCCTGACATTGAGTTTGCCCACCCTCTGTGCTAAGGGATCTTTGTATGCAGCATGTGTTAGGAGTGTAATGCTGTATGGTAGTGAGACCCGGGCAGTGAAGAAAGATGATATTCGAAGGCTCAAACGTACAGGAATAACAGTGATTAGGTGGGTGTGCAGTTCATCCTTGAATGACAGGCCTGGGGGGGCTGGGTTTATAATGGAAGAGTTAAGAAGAAGGATGGGACTGAAATGTATTGGTTTTGTAATGAGGAGGGTAGTTTGAGATGGTTTGGGAGGGAGGAGTGGATGGGGCATGATAATTTGGTGTAGAAGGTGACAAGTGTGAACGTTGGGGGTTAGAGGTGTGAGGCAGACCAATAAAGACCTGGGACGAGGTCATAGAATGTGACCTCAAGGGATAAGGGACTGAATAGGGAGGCTGTCAGAGATTGAGCAGCATGGAGAACTGCCATTGGGTGACCAAAGGCAGTGCATACAAACATGATGGGGCCTTTGTAAATGATATGATACAATAGGAGGAAAGGTAAACTAAAAAAGAATGTCACCTGAATGTGACAGTAACCCCTTGAATCAGATGATGATTAACTGCCATTATCCTTGTGTCATGTTAGTCCCATACATTTAACATGTTCCCCTTTGGATGCCCCTGGATGTGTTTGACTCTATATGTTATGAGAGGAAAAAAAAAAGCTGCAGAAGATACGCTGACTCTGAAAAGCACCTGTGAATCTGCATGAAGGGCACTGACAGCTGGACAAGAATAGGATGGTGAGTTAGAGAGGGGCAGTTGCATTAGGACTGATTTGTCCACTGGTATCTACAGCAAGATTATTAACAAGTGTGAACTGGTAAAATATTGTGTACAGTTCAGCTTGTTGACCAAACGTATTGTATTGGTTCCGTCAAGTAATACAAACCTCTGGCAGCTACTGCTAATTACAGTACTTTCTGGGTGATGTCTTACTAATACAGTGGATGTTGCTTAATGGCTAGTTGTACAGTACTTCTTAGGATTTGAAATGAAGTTTTGGTTTGTGTCAGTCTTGTCATGCATCATTATGGTTGTGCCTTGTATATACCTGTACTGTATTGTGAAACTGGCCTCAAGGTTGTCTATGAATAAGCTGTGAAATTTTGTACAATAATTGGGTGTGATTGTTCCTAGCATCACACTGCACTGGTTTGTTATATAATTTGAGAAACAGAGTGGCAGCCATATGTCTGCTTTGCATTTTGATGTAGTAGTAATTTGATGCACCACTATGATGCTGCTGGTACAGAATATGTTGTAGGTGATGTCTTGGTATCATTGCCGATGTTAGAATTTTAAAAGGAAGTGAATGAGATGGAGGGATGGGGTGGAGAGGTATATGAGAGAAGGGGGTGTGAGTTGGGAGCAGGGCAGGGAAATGGGTGGGGACAGGGTGACGTGGAGGCGATTTGTTTGTGGCCACCCCGTACCAGATTGAGGCGTCTTGCAATAGATAGATAGATAGAATGTTTTATTGCATGAAGTAGTAATTTTCATTAGCTGCTTGTTAATTCTGTAACCTGTACATATTTTCAAAAAAATATATCACCATTGTAGCACACCTGTATCCAGATTTGTGGGGACTGAGTTGGCTTCAAAGTGAGCCATGGTGAAAATCAGTTCAGTGCTGGCAGTATGTCCCATCACATGTTTTTACCTTGGCAGTTCACATTTATGACAGACAAACATCCTCTTGAACTTTGAGATGCATTGCTCTCATTAGACACTCCTTTACAATTCATATTTCACCATGGGAGGGGTTACCTTAACTCTCTCCCTCTCCCTCCTTGGAGAGGATTTAGGCCTGCAATGAACCAATATTTGATTTAGATAAAATTAAAATAAAGACAAAAAACGCAGGCTGACAAAAAAAAAAGAAGTACGGTAATAAATGAAAACAGTAAAAGATGCTTATGGATAAAATATTAGTAAATAAGAAAAAAAAAAAAAAACAGCTTAATACTTACTGTTTAGTTGTGACTGCAAGCTCCTGTGGACATAAACTTGGGATAAGTTGTCCTTAAGAGGTTCTTCACCATCCTCCTTTCAGGGTATAGAGAAGTTGAGGAACATTTGTGTAACCAAGAAGTTCTACCCAGCCATGTCAGTGCCACTCTGGGAATGTATCATTCTTCGTCACCATGCATTGCTGTGTTTAATAAACTTAGATTTTTTTTCTTCAAGTTGCATCTTATTTGTAGTACCATAAATATAAGACAAGTGATGCAGTTTGAGCAGAGGAACATTGGGTCAGAGATTAACTCCCAGGATTCAGCAGTTTATAACCACTGGTTTTAGGGTTTCTTTCTTCATGATAGAGTAGCCTATATCATCATGTATTCAACATCAGCCTACTTGTCTGTAGATCCACACACTGACCCACCATCTGAGACTCATGGAGGATCAGAATAAAAATTTACAAGCAGAATATACAGGCAGGTATTCATCACCATTTCATCAATAGGAAAAAAAGTACTGTACAGTAGCCGATGAGAGGTGACTGTTTGGTGCAAAAATAGAGACAAGTTGGCTGGTGTGAAATATACCTGTACAGGATAGCGTGATGTTGGATTATTATAAGACAGAATGACCTAAATGGTTTCCTTGTTCTCAGGTAAGGTACCATTCATCATGGCATCACTTCACTGGAGCATCTCTTCTCTTCTGGGGATCAGGTGTTGAATATTTCATTGGAGCCACCCTTCGATATCATCCCCGTTCAGGGAGTGGGTGGTGAGTGTTGGCATCCCACTGTTGGTAGGGCCATGATAGGGATGTTAGGTCACCCAAGAATATGCCATGAACACCAATAATACATTCTTTTTTCCCAGGTATCTCTCCCTCAGGATGGCTGCAGCATGATGGTTGAAGGCAGTTTGCTGAGTTTGAAATGATGGTGTGCTGCTGTTGCTGTTGTGGCTCCAGGCTCATTTAGGTGTGAACAGAGTGGAATGCAGATTGAAGTTGCCTTCTCCTGCAGTCTACCACCCTCTTTGTAATGGTGAGAGAGGGAGTGGTGTGGCTGTGCAGTGGAGCTGCCCTGCTACTTTAAATTGTCCCTCTGTAGCACCATGTAGTGGGGAGTTGGAAGGAGAAGGAGAGAGAAGAAAGTAAATGGAGGAGAAATAAGGAGGGTGAGAGGGGAGATGAGATAGCAGTGGAGGTAAGAAGTAGGAGAATATGGCATGGAGAAAAATGTAGTGGCAGATGAGGAAGGGAGAGATGAGATAGAAGGGGATGGAGGAAAGGAGAGAGATGGATAAGAGAGGGCAGAGGAAATACAGTGGCAGAGGGGTAAAGGAGAGATATAGAAGCTAGAGGGAGAAGGAAACAAAATGGGAGAGGAGAATTAGGACAGCAGGGAAGGAGAGGAGAACAGTCTGGATGACAGGGATGGGTAGGAGAAAGATTGGATACAGAGGAGGGAAAGTTGGATGGTGAGGGAGGAAAGGAGAGGAGAGATTTTGGAGAGAAAAAGAGGAGGAGAGAGAAAGAAGTGCATAGGAAGGAAAGGTGAAAGGTTAGTAGAGTTTGTAGAGTGAGAGGTTCAGTTGGTACAAAGGAAGGATAGTAGATTGTTGGGAAAATAAGCAGTGAGAGAGATAGTGGGAAAGAAGGGAGAAGAGAGAGAATTGGTGAAGGAGTGAGGCTTCGGGAAAGAAAGGAGGGAGGGGGAGGAAAAAAAGGAAGGCTGAAGAAGTAGAGGTGAATATCAGAAAGGAGGAAGAGAGATGATGGAAAGGAGTCTGGTGGGCTGGGAAGGTGTGTGTGGGTGGGTGGGGGGGATTCTTGTTAGGAAAGAGGGGTGGATGGGATAGGAGGGAAGGCATCAGGTTGGGAAGGAAGGAGATAACCAGAATGGAGGGGAAAGAAGAGTTACAAAAAAGAGAAGGGAGAAAGATGGAAGATGAGACAATAAGGCTGCATGGGGAACAAGGGGGGAGAGAGAGAACAGCAGAAGAGGGAGGTAGAAATGAAGGGAATTAGAGTTGTGGAAGAGGGATGAATAGAAAATAGAAGGGGGATAAGTGACAGAGGAGGAAAGAAAAGTTGAGATGGTGGGGAAGAAAAGTGCAGTCAAAATGGAGGGGAAAAGGGGAGTGAGACTTAAAATGGAGGAGGAAGGAGGGATACAAAATCGAATGAAGGAAGGGATGAGATAGGAGGGAAGAAGAGATGAGATGGTAGGGTAGTGTGAGAGGGCATTAGATTGGAGAGGAGAGACGGAATAGGCCAGGATGGAGTGGGGGGGGGGAGATGCAAAGGAGGGAAAACGGAAGAAAACAGAAAGCATTCAGAGATCACATACCTCTTCCAATTCCAGATCCGCCCCCAAATTTATTCAGTTCTTTCTTGGCCCATGGCCCACCCTTCCACAAAATTCCATTGAAATTCTTTGAGAACTTTTGGGGATATTGTGTGGGATACATAGGATCCGGATCCACCCCCAAATTTAATAATTTCTTTCTTGTCCCATGGCCCACACTTCCACAAAATTTCACTGAAATTCATTGAGAACTTTGGAGATATCACATGGACAAATGAAGGTGAATACATAATCTCCTCCAACTTCACTGGTGGAGGTAATGAAATGGCAGGGTAGGAACCAAGAATTTGGATGGAGAAGGAGGAAGGGATTGAGTCATGCAGGATGTGAGAGAAGATACTAAAGGAGATTAGCTAGGGTGGTTGGGGAATGGGATAGAGATGATAAAGAAGGGATGGGAATGAATTGACAAGTTATATAATTAAGACTTAGTCATGTAGGATGAAGGTGGAATAAAGGAGGGAGAGAGGATAGTGACAAGGAGGTGGTAGGCAAGGGAAGTGAGTGAAGGATCCCCCCCCCCCCCAATTTACTTGATGTACTGCAACCTTCAGTTGACTCCACTGAGTGACAAGCCAAGTGGTTTCTGATGCCTAGGAACCATTTTGTGTTGTGTTGACTACCTAACCAAATGGACACCTGGTGGGTTCAGGCACGCCAACCTAATGTTGAACCCTTGTGCATTTACATTCAAGGAGAGTTTATTGCTTATGTTGCACCACTCAGTGGCTGGTCTTGAATGTCTGGATTGGGTAGCCACCTTCAATCCCCGGTTGATCCTGTTGGAGCAATAGAGGATTGGATGGTAGATGATGATGTGACCCCAGGCTCATCACACTGTGAACCCAGTAGGCTGAAGTTTCCATTTTCCTGCAGTCCACTATCCTCCTTTATGGATGGTTAACTGGGCAGTGGAGCTGCCCAGGTGCTACTCCATGAAAGCAGTTCTCCCGCACCCAGTACATAGAATAGGCAGACAATGACTGGAGAGGGGGCCTGGAGGATCTGTTGCTGTTGAGAGTGCTGGCTAGAATGGGGCATCAGCAGCTGCAACTGGACCCAGGTTAAGGTAAATATCATCTTCTCTGCAAGTATATTAGTAAGTTTGATGTTTATTCCTTGTGTGTTTTGTATCATTGTGCTTTACTTTCTTAAATGGAAGTATTGTACCCACAAGTTCAAGTTTTACATAATTTTAGTTCACTTTGCTAATTCATGGAAAGGTGAGTGTTAATGTACTGTAGTTTGACACTGAGGCAGGAGTCAATCATGTTAGTGTTCAATCATGTCAGTGCTGTAGTGATGAAAAATTAAAGAATACTTGCAAATTTGTTCAGTTTCATTTGGCAGAGATTTTAGTCTTTTGACAGCCTATTTCATGTATCTTAATGACAGAATAAGAAAATACAACTGCACTTCATTGTGACTAGTACCATATAATAACATGAATCACTTATCCAGCATTGCAAATTATGAAATTAAACATACATACATACATCATCTAATGGCTGTTTTATGCCTAGTTAATGTGAACAATATATTTTATAGATTCTTATTCTGGACAAGATGTTACCCTGCCAGACATAATATAGATGATAGCAAGAGAGGATGGCCAGAAAGATAATAAAGTAGGGCATTCTTTAACTACTTTTTATCCCAGCCTACTGTACATGTGTTGAGTGTAATGCTGTATGGTAGTGAGACTTGGGCATTAAAGGAAGATATTCATAGGCTCAGATGTACAGAGATGAGAATGATTAGGTGTGAAGGTTGAGATGTTTGATGGTTGAAGGTTGAGTTACTAGAGGCAGACTCAAAAAAAAAAAAAAAAAGGCATGAGGTTGTACAGTGTGACCTCATGTTGGGGCGAAAGAATGGGATTGGAGACACCGCATCAAAAACAGTATGATTCCACCCTAAGTTACATTGTGGCCCCAGGCTCATATGAACGTGAACCTGGTTGACTAGAGTCTGAAGTTGCCCCCCTCCCATAATTCACTGTTTTCAGGGGAATTGCGTGGAAGTTGGAGGGAGCTATTGTGAATGTACTTTTAATACAGTATGAAACCTAAATTTAAAATCCTGCAGACTATTTAAAATAAAAATTGAAGCAGTAATTGGTGCAAGTGATTTTTTTTTTTTTTTTTGGAGGGGGGGACACTTCCCTTTACTCTAATGTGGCTTGAAACTGACCTCTCCCCGAATGCCAAATTGCGACAATAGATTAATGCTAGACCATGGTACTGGTAACGATGAAGTGCTGTGAAAAAGATGTTAAGCTGTAATATTTTTTTTTGTCATTGAGCTGCATGAAATGAACAGCAGAATGATGAAAATATGGGTTAAGGTGAGGTGAAAAGGATATAGCTTCAGTAATGTGAACATTGGCTGGAGGTTTTTGGACACTTACAGGCTTGAGGAGTTTAAGCATTAGCGGGAGTTTCTTACACTAAATGATAAGGAAATTGTGTGTTGGTGACAAGCATCCTCCGCAGTTATGTACGTATATATAGGTGATGAAGGGTAAGTTAAATGTGCAGGTGAGGGAAGACTCTTAGTTTCACTACCATTTATACAGTTTGGGGAAATGTACTTGAGTGTTTGAAGTCAACGGATTTTTTTTTTCCTCGTCCTTGTTAATTCCTTGAGTCAAATCCTCTATCCATAGCCAGGCGCCTAATCTCGTAGGGGGTGGCCATCACGTCCATGTCACCTTGCCCTTCGTCATAATGGCGGACCTTTCTCCAACGCCCCCACTCTGATGTATATATATTTATCCATTTTATCCTTCCAAATCGTTCTGTCTCCTGTTCACCTTCTTCCAAATCCTCTTCGGTCCCATATCCACCTTCCCTAAAAACCACGGTGTGGCCACACCCACGAATGTAACAAAGTGTGTGGCAAGACCCACCACCTTTTGTTGTATGTGTGCTCTGTACCTTTTACAAAATATTTCCCCCGATCGTGTCAGCCTCCCTTTCTCGATCTCCACATCTCCAGACATCTCAAAAGTATTCCGCCGGTCGTTATTTTCCGGACTGCATGTTCGTCGTTTGCTCGTTACTTGCAGATTTTTTTAAAGTTTTGGGTAGCTTAGAGATCCGTTGGGATATTTATTATTGAATAGCCCCCTTTAATATACGAACACGAGTGCACGGCCAGATATAGGTCGTGGTAAGCCTTTTGGCCTTGTTTGTGGACTATATAGTTTAGAACGAACTTAAGATTACACGTGATGACGTTTTGTGGGGTAACTTGTACTTGATTTGGGTAGTTGTGTAGTGGGAGAATGAGGTCGTGTGTTAAATAATTATCTGAGTAATCAGTGAAAAAATACTATGGAGTTGTTAGAGGCAGTATTGCGCTTTTAGGGTAACATGCTTGGTTTGGGTAATTTTGGTTTGGGAGAAAAAGGTCGTTTATTAAAGTCCTCTGTAACCTGAAAAAATGCGCCATCGTAGTGAAAGGGTGAAGAATGAATGGAACACGTGATAAATCTAATTATGCGTTTTGTAGGGTAACTTGTACTAGGTTTGGGTGCCCGTGACGTTGTGTGGTCGCGGCGCGGGAGAGGAAGGTCGTGTGTTTGCAGGGTAATACTTTTCCTGTTATATTTTGTGTACCAGGTGTGTTATGGAGTGTAGAAGTGCCATGATTGGGTATGAGTATATTCTCCAACAGCTGGTATGAATAGATAAGGTGTTTTTGATGTTGGAAGGGTGTAGTTACGAAGTTTGTATGACGTTAAACTCGGTCAGCTGATTGTTACAAAGTATTTTCTTTTTTTTTTTTTAAGATCTTTTTAAACCAGCTTTTATATACGTCATTTTTTTAATGGAAGGATTTGATGGTCTGAGTTTTACATTTTAGATAACTTACAACGAATATGCAGCCTATTCTGTGCCTGTAGGATAAATAGGTCACCTAAAATAAACAAGAACAGGCCAGGTTAGGATATGTGAAGGATACAAGCACTTCCTTTTAACACTAGATGCGTGCTGCCCCAACCAGGCTGTATAATATTCCAAAGCATGGCCATGTGGATATGATGGAGAATGAGAGACTGACTAAAAGAGCATAATGAGCATGTGAAGTGGAGGGGGAGACCTAGGATAAGATGAAAGGATGGAGTGGAGACTGAATAGAAGAGTGTATGTGAATGGGAGAGGGGGATTAAGCCAGTTATTAAGTAACTAACCTTTGATCCTTTGATTTTTTTTTTTTTTTTTATGCGAGGAAGAAGGAACCAAAGGCCATGAGCCCGCAGTAACAGTTCCCTCCAAGAGAAAAACAAAATACAATATAGAGCCAAATTCAAGATCCGATCATTTTGAGATGCCTGGACACACTGCGTTTGAAAGACTGGAGATCATAGGCAGCAGGAAATACAGACAGAGGGAGACAGTTCCAGAGCTGACCTGTTACATAAATGAAAGACTGGGAGTAACGGTTAACTCTTGCATTAGAGAGTTGGACAGAAAAAGGATGAGAGTTTGCTGCCAGACGCACACGCGCCCGTCGTAGAGGTGGAGGAATGCAAGCAGACAGTTCGGAGGAGCAGTGACCATTAAAGTAGCGATAGAAAAGAGATAAAGATGCAATAGTGCGGCGAAGAGACAGAGGTTGAAGGGAGTCAGTAAGAGGGGGAGAGTTAATGAGACGAAAAGCCTTTGACTCCACCCTATTGAGAAGAGCTGTATGTGGGGAGCCTCCCCACACATGAGAGTTGTACTCCACACAGGGGCGGATAAAACCCCTGTATAGAGTCAACAATTGCGCAGGGGTAAAGAAAGAGCGGAGTCGGCTTAGCACACCCAATCTCTTGGAAGCAGATTTTACAAGAGATGTAATATGTTCTTTCCAAGATAAGTCCCGAGTAAATGAAACCCCAAGCATGTTCAAGGATGATGCAGGATTAAGCTGAATATTGTTAAACATTATTGGGTATACCTGTGGAAGATTTTGTCGGGTTGATAGGTGTAAGAACTGAGTCTTAGATGCATTAAAGACAACCATATTATTTTTACCCCAGTCAGAGATACGAGCCAAGTCAGACATTAAGTGTGCCATAGCCTCATCCCTTGTTTGTTGAAGTAACTGTTGAGATGGGCGTTGCGGGAACCGAATGGAAAGGTGAAGGGTGGAGTCATCAGCGTATGAGTGGATAGGGTTAGATGTACAGCTTAGAAGATCATTGATGAATAAAAGGAAGAGAGTTGGTAATAGAACAGAGCCCTGAGGAACACCACTGTTGATAGATCTAGGAGAAGAACGATGGCCGTCTACAACAGCGGCTATAGAACGACCAGAAAGGAAGCTAGCGATGAAGGCACAGATAGAAGGATAGAAACCGTAGGAGGGCAGTTTGGAAATTAAAGATTTATGCCAGACTCGATCGAAAGCCTTTGAGATGTCAAGTGCAATGGCAAAGCTTTCGCCAAAGTCCCGAAAGGAGGATGACCAGGAGTCTGAAAGGTAGGTGCGAAGATCGCCAGTGGAGCGTCCCTGACGGAACCCATGCTGGCGATCGGAAAGAAGGTTGTGATAGGAAAGATGCCTTAAAATTTTTCTATTAAGAATTGACTCGAAAACTTTTGAAATACAGGACGTTAAAGCAATTGGACGATAGTTGGAGGGTTGGGAGTGGTCACCCTTCTTTGGGACTGGCTGAATGAGAGCAAACTTCCAGCAAGAAGGAAAGGTACAAGTTGACAGACAAAGACGAAAGAGTTTGCCTAGGGAGGGTGTAAGCACAGAAGCACAGTTCTTGAGAACAACAGGAGGGACCCCATCAGGCCCATATGCCTTGTTAGTACTGAGGCCAGTGATGGCAGAAAATACATCAACTGAAGAAATTTTAATGTCAGCCATGAGGAAGTCAGAGGGGGGAAGTGATGGAGGAACGGCACCGGAATCGTCTAAGGTAGAATTGGAGGAGAAAGTCTGTGCGAAGAGATCTGCTTTATCAGTAGAAGAAATAGCTACAGAACCATCAGAGTAGAAAAGAGGAGGGAAGGATGATGAGATAAAGTTGTTAGAAAGATTTTTGGCAAGATGCCAGAAGGAGCAGGAAGAATTCGAGTTGGAGAGTTGAAAGCATTTAGTATGGATGAAATTAATTTTAGTAGAGCGAAGAACAGACTTAGCACGATTCCGGGCAGAAACGTAAAGATGATGTGATTCAGGGGTGGGTTGGCTCCGGTACCTTTTGTAGGCCCTCTTCTTGTTGCGGACAGCATTAGAACAAGCGTGATTAAACCAAGGCTTTCTTGCATTAGTCAAAGGATATGAGAAAGGAATGTATGCTTCCATGCCCGAGAGAATAACCTCCGTAATGCGCAAGGCACACTCAGATGGCTCACGGCCATGGAAGCAATAATCATTCCAGGGAAAATCAAAGAAGTACTGCCTGAGGGCCTCCCAGTCTGCGGCTCCAAATGCCACAGACGACGTTTCCCTGGAGGGTCCAGACAGTACTGGAGTGATAGGACAGGTTAAGGTAATATGATTGTGATCGGAGGAGCCCAACGGAGAGAAAAGATTAACAGAGTAAGCAGAAGGATTAGTTGTGAGGAAGAGGTCAAGTATGTTGGAGCTCTCTCCAAGGCGGTCAGGGATACGGGTAGGGTGCTGTACAAGCTGCTCTAGGTCATTAAGGATAGAAAAGATGTAGGCTTGTTCACCAGGTGGATCCGTGAAAGGAGAGGAGAGCCAAAGGTGGTGGTGAACATTGAAATCTCCAAGAATGGAGATTTCAGAGAAAGGAGAAATGGATAGAATGTGTTCCATTGTAGAAGTAAGATAGTCGAAGAATTTTTGATAGTCAGTAGAATTAGGGGATAAGTAAACAGCACAGATATATTTAGTCAGAGAATGACAGGAAAGCCGAAGCCAGAGTGTGGAGAATTCAGAAGAATCAAGTTCAGGAACACGAGAGCAAGATAAGTCGTTGCGTATATATACACAACAGCCACCTTTGGCTTTGAAATGAGTATAGAGAAAGTAGGAGGATACAGAAAAGGGTTTGCTGTCAGTTGCCTCAGACAGCTGAATCTCCGTTAGAAAAAGAAGGTGAGGTTTAGAGGAGGAGAGATGGTGCTCAACAAAGCAAAAGTTAGAGGAAAGGCCGCGAATGTTGCAGAAATGAAGAAGAAGAGAGTCAGACATTTGGTTCCAGGCACCTGCTGTTCTTAATTTAGTAGTTTGGGCATTTTAGGTTTGTATATTTCGTAGTCTTACACTATCTCATGAGCCCCAGCCTAACCAATATATCGTAACTAATCTGACCTAGCCAACAGGCCTAACTGTGTTTTTCATTCATTCATTGCCAGATGCCATGTATCCCACACAGGGTGGCCAAGGGCTTAGAGTTATTTGTTTTACAGGGAGGGGCACTAATCCTCCACCAACCCCACTTGACACGTAGGGAGAACGTTATGCCAACAGCATCTGGTGTGCCCAGGCGGTCACCCATCCAAGTACTAACCAGACCCAGCGTTGCTTAACTTTGCTGATTGGACGGGAAGCGGTGTACTCAACATGGCATGCCTAACTGTGTAAAACTTCAAAAATACTCTTGATTCTTGCCACTTGCAGAGGTGTAACTTTTTAGAAGTGAATGTAAGGAAGAGTATAGTTGTGGTCTTCAAGAGGAATGAAGCCTCTGAATGCACGTTGATGCTGGATAATGAGGAAATGGAAAATGTGAGTACATTTAAGTACTTGGGTATTGTCATGAGTGTGGATGGAAGTTTTGAGGATGAAGGGCTTGAAAGAGTACCGGTACAACAGGAATGAAGGTTGCTGCATCATTGAAAGCAGTGATAAGAAATAGGGAAGTGAGCATGGAAGTAAAAATGTTGCAACATGATAGTACAGTACAAGTACAGTATTGTGATCCCCACTCTAATGTATGGAAGTGGAGGGTGGACCTTGTTGGAAGGACAGGATGAGAGCAGTGGAAATTAGTCATTTGAGAGGAGCATGTGAAGTTACTTAGAAAGACAGTGAGAAGCGAAGGAGCGTTGTGGTGTGGATGTGATAGAAAGCATTAGGAGAAATACAGTGAGATGGTTTGAAAGTATTGGACCCCCCCCCCAACCAACTGGAGAATAGGGATGGGGTTTTGTGTAGTGCAATGTAGGACCTTCGTGCGCATGCATGATTAAGTCGTACCACTTTAGTGACGTAGATCTATGTCCCTCTCTAAAATGCTAGTGATGTAGATCTGCGTCCTGTAGCATTGAGAAGTCATCGCAAGCAACTGAAGTAAAATGGAAGGTAACAACGTATCTCACAAACTTCAGACATTTTTCCGCTATGCATACAACACTGGTTTAGGAGCACGGGAGGCGAGTGAGTCTTCACAGGCCCACAGCTACTTTGCTGTCTCAGTGACCTTGAAGGTATCAGAGGTCGAGTGGCACCAACCTGATTCAGTTCAACCAACTTTTTGGCTTTGGTTACCTTTATGTGTGCCAGGGATCTTATACTGATGTATTAAGCCCATTTAACCTGGAAAAAAAATAAAATAAAATCGGTTCACAAGCTCACAGATGCTCTGCTCTCTCAGTAACCTCGAAGATTTAAGAGGTAGAGTGGCACTAACCCAACTCGATTCAACCAACTTTTCTGGCTTTAGTGATTACAGTACTTTTAAGTGTGCCAGGGATCTTGTATTGATGTACTAAGCCAATTTAGCCAGGAAAAGAAAAAAATCTAAAATAGGCCAGTGTAGAGGAGCGTCAGCCCCCCTCCCCCCGTGCGGTATGGGTTAATACCAGTTGTCACGAGTGAGTTAGTGGCTGTCAGTCAGTCTGTGCTCATGATCGTGCACCCTACATGCGTCATGTTCCCTACGCACGTTATCATGATGATGTTATGATGACCTATAAAGTCAAACAATGTTACTGCATCAGATTTAACCAAAAACTGGGTGATACCCAAGTTGAAACTATCAGGAAGATCCAGCCCATTTTGGGAATGAAGCCATAGGGGTGATGCAAATAAGGGAGTGGTACAGTTGCTTCAAAAATGGCCGAATGTCAGTCGAGTGATCCACGTCCTGGGAGGCCATCAACAAGCAGGAGTGCTGAAACTGTGAAGAAAGTCTGTGATTTGGTCATGGGACAATCATTGGTTGACTGTGAGAGAAATTGCTAATGAAATTGGAATCAGCGATGGATCAGCACAGAAAATTCTAACGGATGATTTGGGCATGCAGAGAGTAGCCGCCAAGTTTGTTCAAAGTTCCTTTCATGTGAACAACAAGCTCTGTGAATGAACGTTGCTCAAGGCATGTTGGAGTGTGCAAATCGCAATCCAGAGTTTCTGAAGACTTAATGCTGGAGATGGGAGTCTGGTGTACAGTTATGGCCCCAAAACCAAAGTGCAGTTGTCCCGGTGGAAGTATGCAGGATTGCCTCGGTTCAGAAAAACATGACAGGTCCACAGCAAGGTGAAATACAGGACTTTTTTTTTTTTTTTTTTACCATTGTATTGTGCATCGTAAATACCGTACACACCAGGTCAAACTGTCAGTGGACATTACTACGTTGACATTGGTCTTTGTCTTTGTGATGCAGTTTAGTGGAAGAGGCCAGACTTCTGGAAAATGGCAAGTTGGAAGCTGCACCATGACAATGCCTCTGCCCATTCTTCTAAGCTGATTCAGGAATTTTTGGCCTTGCATAGCATCCTGCAGGTCTGGCAGGCTCCCTTATCACCAGACATGGCTCCATGTGACTTTTGGTCATTCCCCAAGCTCATACTCTGCTGAAAGGTACCCAATTTGAGACAAGAGAAGAGATCATGACAAATGCGACAAAGCACCTGTAAGAGATACCAAAAACCAACTTCGAAAAATGTTTCAGGCGGTGGAAAGAATGCTGGGGCATGTGTGCCAAGCCAGAAGGGGCTTAGTTTGAGGGGGATTAGTGTCCTAGCTCAACTGGTTAACTACTGTATTTATTTTTTTACTGCATAGCTACTTTCTGAACAGACCTCATATGTGAAGGAGGGGGAGACGTAGGATGAGATGGAGGGATAGAGTACAGTATATGAGAGGAGTGTAAGTTGGGGGAGGGCAGCAAAATGGCAGGAGACAGGGCAACATGGAGGCAATTTGTTTGAGGCCACCCCTAACAGGTTTTAGGTGTCTGGTTGTAGATGAATATAGTTCCCCCCCTCCCCTCAGGGGGTTAAATGTAGCCTTCTTCAGTATTTTCTTATGGATATCCCCACTTACAGGTAGAATGATAACTTTTGAGCTTGTAAACCATGAAGTGTTTGTTTTTCAGTAATGCCAGATTATTTTAATCAGCTTGGAAAAATAAATCCCACATAGCCAGAGACCCAGTTACAGTGTTATAGGCTAGTTACTAAATACTCTGTTTCCTTTAACTATATCCTTTTAACTTGATTTAAAATTGACATATCTTAAATACTGAGTTGTAACAATAGAATAACACTTGATTGTAGCACTAGTCATGAAGAAGTGCTATAGGAAAGGTATAGAGCAGCAGCATTGTTTTTTTTATGCCACTGAGCTACATGTAATAAGCTGCAAAAGGACAAAAATATCATGGACCAAGTTAGTGTAAACGAACCATAGATATAAAATTGCCATCTTCATCGTGAACGCTGAGCCGTAACAAAATTCCCTATCAGCAGAAGAATGCAGTGCAGGTGACAAGTTCAATAGCAAGGATAAAGAGCAGTCGTAGAGGGATGGGGTGGAGAGGTATATGAGAGAGGGGGGTGTGAGTTGGGAGCAGGGCAGTGAAATGGCGGGGGACAGGGCGACGTGGAGGCGATTTGTTTGTGGCCACCCCGAACGGGATTGAGGCGTCTGGCAATAGATAGATACTGTAGATAGATAGTAGTGTCTTATATTACCACTGAGCTATGAGAAACAGACTGCTAAAGGACAAAAACTTCTGTCATGTGGTAGTGAATGAACTGTATGCTGTATTTTACTCTGGCCATTTTCTAGTGATATTTGTGGATGGAGTAATTGTTCACAAAAACTGTCTCATCTTTCAGGATGGTGATGGCGTTTAATATTACCGTGCCCCTCCCACCCAACAGGTGTCTTCTTTAAATACAGGGCTTCCTGGAATTTGATGCACTGAATACTACTGTAATGAGTAGGCTGAGATTTTTAGTGAAAATGTTGATCAACGTGGGCCCAGAATACGCTAAAAAGAAAAACAAAGAAAAGAAGAGAAGACGATAGGAAGGAAATGGGAGGGTAAAACAAGGAGGAGGAGGAGAGAAGATTGAAGAGGAGGAGAAGGAGAAGAGAATACATTAAAAGGAGAAAAACATTGGAGAGAATCAGTAAGAGAAGGTAGAGTAGGAAGGCAGTGAGAGGGTAAAGTGAGGAGATGATTGGAAAGGAGGATAAAAATAAAGGAATATAGGACAGAGAAAAGGGAAGGAGAGAATTTATAAGAAGAATGGGTAAAGGAGGAAAAGATGGGAGAGAACGAGAAGAGAGGAAGGGGTAGGAAGAAAAAGGGGAGGAAAAAGTGAGGAGGAGGAAGAGGGAAGGAGGTGGTGGTCAGTCAAGATCTCATGAGTAAGGTTTCAGGTGTCACAATCCTCTCTCTCTCTCTCTCTCTCTCTCTCTCACACACACACACACACATTTCTTCCTGCTCTCTCTCTCTCTCTCTCTCTCTCTCTCTCTCTCTCTCTCTCTCTCTCTCTCTCTCTCTCTCTCACCCACACACACACACACACACACACACACACACATTTCTTCCTGCTCTCTCTCTCTCTCTCTCTCTCTCTCTCTCTCTCTCTCTCTCTCTCTCTCTCTCTCTCTCTCTCTCTCACACACACACACACACACACACACACACACACACACACACACACACACAACCTTTTTTTCTTCCTGCATTCTCTCTCTCTCTCTCTCTCTCTCTCTCTCTCTCTCTCTCTCTCTCTCACACACACACACTTCTGCTCCTCTCATCCCACTGGTCACTGAAGCAGAGGACAGTTTTGGTAAGAGTGTATACTACTTATACTATACCATATAATTTCTCGGTTATTTTGTGAAGGTTCAGATTGGATGGATGGAGAGAGAGGGAGAGAAAGCAGGATGGATGGATGGATGGCTGATGATTGAACACGTGTACTCAATTTAGATCATTATTCCCTATAGCATATTTACTCTTGTTTGACAAAGATCTACAACCCCTTTCAGCTCAGTTGATGGCTAAGTATACAGTAGTCTGATTGGAAGGTTGATTTGACTAGTAACCAAGGAAACTCTGTTTTATACTGGTATCTAAAACTTAATGAATTTCTTGCTAGCGCAATCTAGTACTTGTGTTGTTTGGATGGTCCAGTTCCATCAGCTGAAAACAAACTGATTTTAGTTATTTTGGAGTTAAAAATGTTTAGTGTATGGTACATTCGTGATAGGAAGCATTAAGAGAAACACACTGAGGTGGTTTGGCCATGTGGAGAGGAGGGAGAGTGAGAGACTGATGAGGAGAGTGTATGCGAGTGAGGTGGAGGGGGGAGAGTGAGGGGGAGGCCAAGGATGAGGTGGAGGGGAGGAGAGGAGAGGTATATGAGAGGGGAGTGTGGGCTGGGAGCAGGGCAGTGAAATAGCAAGGGACAGGGCGACATGTAGGCGATTGGTTTGTGGCCAACCCTTATGGGATTAAGGCGTCTGGCAGTGGATAGATTGATAGAAATTCGTGACCCGTAATTTCTACATACTCTCTGTTCTTACCTGTGACTGGAGGCAAATTTTAGTTTGGGATTCACACTAATCAGAGACTTCTTTTCCACTGCTGACTCTTCAGTTGGGTGACTTTTATAACCTATTATTTCTATCCTCAGATGATGATATTAAATTTATGAAAGATCAGTTCTGAATGAGTCAATTAAGGCTGTATCTAAATCCTCCAGTTTGAAAATTTTGCCCAAAGCTGCATACAGTCTTATACATTGAGAATATAAACTACATCATCTGACTGAAGGGATTTAAGGACAGTACTATTTCATGCCTTTGTTAGATTCTGCCTGGAGGAGTTTGCAATGAATGACATTACTCATGTAGCTAATATGGTAAAGCTTCAAACTGCAGTACAGCTTCCCAAGTCTGAACATTGTTTTCCTAAATATTTTTTTATTGCAGTAGAGGGATGTTGGTATCAGATTTTGTCCCCACTATCGGTGCAGTTATGAGGCCAGAGTCTACCTATATGATCTGTATGTGGAGAAGTGTAACATTAGATGATTTATTACTATAACTCCTTTACATTTACTGTTCAAGGTATTGTTGGCTGTTTTCTGCTGGATTTTCTCGTATTCGTCTTTATGAATCTCCAAAGTATTCCTTTTTCCATACGTCTTTGGGACCAAGCATTTCTTATCTGAGCGTTTGTACAAGTAATGTAGTCAAAAATATGAGTACTGTATAAGTAAAAGCCCTTCTAAAAATTCCCTCCTGTCTACAAGTAAAACCAAAGTAACACATAAACATTGAAGTTGATGGGGACCATGGATATTCTTAATGTGTGTATGGATGCAGCGAGACCATTACCATACTTGATGTAAAAAAAACATTTAAAATCTTGTCTTTCTTACAGGCTGAACCAAAATGAGATATAAGGTGAGAAGTTATTGAAACCAGGCATAGGGGACACTGGATGTTATTCTCTGCATATAGATACAGCAAGGTGGTTTACTGTGGCTTGCAGTCCTCATCCTGTTTGTACCTGCAAGCAGGATCTTTCATCCACATCAGTATTCTAACAATATCAAATGAACCATAGAAGTATTAATCAACAGAGGAGAGTGCTGTTCAGTGCCAACTCTAATGAAGCCATACAAGTATTAATCTGCAGAAGAAAATGCTGTTCAGTGCCAACCCTTATAGAGCATAGTGCAATACAGTGTTTTCCAGCACCATAATTCCATGACAAGTGAACATCGGATATGTTAAAACTGTCTTCGTATCTCTTGTTTTTATCTATAACCAGACATCTTCCTAGACAGTCTGTGCATCCCTATAGCCAGACACTGTAAGATAATGCTGTTTTGTGCATTCCCCATTTGTACTGAACATACCATAGTGAAGTTATGCTTATAGAACCATGAGGCCATTCCATGATAGCCACATAATGGGCATTTTGAACACATGATAATAATGTGATAACTTCATCAATTTTTACAGAACATAGTGAAGTACAGTTATTTTTGCAGAACACTATTTCTTCCACAAAAGCTGCCTCGCACCTGCAGTATTAGAGATGTGTGTGTGTGTGTGTGTCCCAGTCCGTCATGAGATTAGTTTGGAGGTGACTGTAAATATTATGCGTATATTTTTCTAGAACACTGGCATTTTTAAGCGTACTTCTGTAATTGAAAAGTGAAGGAATGGTGGAAGATGATGTGCCAACCCAGTGAGAAGTTGCTTTGGAAGTGACCATGTGTTTTATTGACTTGAATTTACCAGTTCTCCATCAGTGTTTGTAAGTCATGCCTCGGAAATTTATATTTTTTGAACATTTGCTATTTTATCATTGTTCATAAGCTGCTGTTCCAAGCTCGTTCAAGTGTGAAATGATGATCTCCGTAACCCACTGTTCCAAGCTTGTGAAAGTGTGAATCAGTAATCTCTGTGACTGCGTTCAATAATGACTATCGGAGTAGAAGAGTGTTTCATATATCATGCATTGTCATCCCTGTATTTGTTGGCTGGTGCATCAAACTGTCAAGCACTGTAATTCTGACAGTTACTGGCCTTTATCAGTGCTGTTCTTAAGCCAGTTGCAGTGCTGTGTGTAATCAGTCTGTCAAATGGGATCTTAAACCACCACAAAGGTGTTAACTATTGTACTATTCATCCATCTATACCAGTGTGGCATTCTTAAATGTCTGGTTGTGCTGTTTTTAATCTTGTTGGTATTATAAACTGCCACTGTACCATTATCTAGTGTACCATTCATTTGTCTATCAATATGACAGCCCTAAATCACTGGCTATGTGGTTTATAATCACACTGGGATCTTAAACTGCAACCAAATCATAAACTAACGTGCTACACATCCGTCAGACATGGATCCACCAGCCACAGATTCCATATTCTTCAACATCACAGCATTCTGCGGGCCCAACGACATCTCACCATGGGATGCAGGCAAGTTCAACTTCGGCTTATGCTTCCAAAAGTCCCTCCTTGTGGCACCGACATATGCTTTACTGGCCGTGGTGTCTGCATACTACATTGGGCGGCAGAGCGAGTGGGTTGTACGCCGAAAGAAACATCTGGCCTGGATTCACATTCGTATGGTGGCCACTGTCTTGTCACTCATTCTGGCTGTCCTGGAGCCAACTCTGATCTACTTTGTGGCACATGGGAAGATCTACTGGGCAGATGGTCTCATGACAGGAGTGATGGTTAGTGATTGTTATTATTGTTGTTATTATTATATGAATGATCATCATCATCATCCAATCCTGCGCTGCCCCATGAGGAGCGCAGGACCCCAGGGCTAGGCAAGTTTGTCCTGACATTTAAGATGAGAGTGACCACCCTCACTCATCCCTGAGTGGCATTACGTGAGCAGTAAACCCCAATCACCCCTTGGATAAAAACCTTCACCTGCTCAATCCGATTGGAACGCCTCAATGACTCACTAAACCACCAGGCACCATAATTTGGTTATATGGTTACCACCCAGTGTAGTAAATGGTTTCCTGGTGTACAGGAAACCATTTGGCTTGTTACTCAGTGTAGACTCACCCACAGGCAGAAGGAAGAGGAAACAAAGAAGGAAAAATAACAGAAGAGGGAGTGTAGAGTCACCTGAAGACAAAAAGAAGAGGAAAGAATGAAGGAAAGAAAGACAAGGAAGGAAAGAAGGATGGAAAAGAGGAAAGGGCAGTCACCCAAGAGCAACATTACATTGAATGAGTGGATGGTTTGTGCCCCCACGTTATTATTATTATATGAATGATTGTAGAATAGGGCTTGGATAATATAGGTGATGGAATAATTTAGGAAATTAATACCAGGTACAGTAATCATTAATAGGGTTAAGGTATATAATGGTGGAGTTGGGTTAGGTTAATGTACAGTAGATGGAATACGGTGGGGGCATTCACCATCCACTCACTTGATGTAGTGCTGCTTTAGTTGTCTGCCCTTTCCTCTCTTCCTTCCTTCCTCTTCTGTCATTCTTTCCTTCATTGTTTCCTCTTCCTTTTGCCTATGGGTGACTTTACACTCCCTCTTCTGTCTTTCTTTCCTTCATTCTATCCTCTTGCTTCTGCCTATGGGTGACTCTAGACTAAGTGACAAGCCAAATGGTATCCTATATACCAGGAAACCATTTACTACGCTGGGTGGTAGCCATATAACCAGATTATGGCACCTGGTGGTTTAGTGGGTAATTAAGGTGCTCCAATCAGATTGAGCCGGTGAAAGTTTATGTCCAAGGGGTGTTTTTTTTTTCTGTAATACCACTCAGATGAGTGAGGCTGGTCACTCTCATCTTAAATGTTAGGACCAGCTTGCCTAGCCTTGGGCTCCTACACTTCTTATGGGACAACATAGGATTGGATGATAGGTGGATGGATGGATAGATGGAATATAGTGTTGTAGAGTTAAGTGATAATATAAGGAATAGGGTCATGTGCTGAAACAAACACCTTGTTCGGATCCACATTCTCATGAAGAAAAAAAGAATGTAAATTCCAGAATTTAATGATGTTATTTTTAAGTTAGAATAATGAAATATTGATATACAAATGATTTTTGAATTGAAATAATGAAATATTTGTTGACCAAAGGATAGGTAACATGATAATATTCCAGTAGTGTATACACAATATTCCAGTAGTGTATACACCTTTTGAGTAGACCTAATGAAAGTAGAATTTGATTAAATTATGTATAAAATGGTAGATGATCATATACTATAGGCCCCAGTTTTCATTCTGATGGTGTTTGTTTTGCATAACTCAGTGGCTGGATGTGGCAGCTCAGTGACTGAGCATTGCCTCTATATAAAGGGGAGACTTTTCATCATGAAGGGGTGAGATATAGTCTCCATGAACTCTTTTAAGTTAGAGAGATCTTTCCTAAGTTGAGTAAAACTTTCTAAAGGTAGCTACAGTAAACTAAAAGGGCATCATCGGATTTAAGCAGTTACTAATATCTCAGTATAGAATGTTAAGTAAAGCAGGACTTCTATCTGTGTCCAGGTGTTGTTGTTACTCATACTCCTGGGGTATCTGGCCTTGCTGCATAACCAACATGCAGTATTGTATACATGTACAGTATATGGGTACAAGTGTTAGTGCTGTTTATATACAGATCTTAACCCCTGCCGTGTTCATTGCCTCATATAAGGCAATATGCAGGCCACTCCTGGCTGCACTCATTGCCTCATATGAGGCGATGGGTCTCTGCTTCATGATTTTAAGTGAGGAAGCATCACTGGTTTCCATGGGAACGTTGAGTCTCCCTCTACGGCATCAGAGCAGTTGCCAAGCCCTGCCACACCACAGTTGCCAAATACCACATACCTGTATTTAGTAATTCAGTTGTGCAGGCCACCGCTGACTGCGCTTATCACTTCATATGAGGCAGTGGGTCTCCGCCCCATAATTCAAGCATGAGGAAGCTTCAGTAGTTTCCATGGGAAAGTTGAGTCTCCCTCAACACTGTCAGCAGTTGCCAAGCCCTGTCACACCACAGTTTCCAAATAACATATATTTAGTAATTCAGTTCTCATTTGTAGCCCAGCAGTGGCAGACTCACGTCCATTTACCTCCTGTGTTGTTGGCAACCGCCACCGTCACACCCACCCAAGAGGCGTAAATTACAAAAAGACGAGGGTTATAAAGAGTTTGAGCACAGAAACTCTTGATATGATGACAAAAAATCAACTTAATATTAAAAATAAAAAGTTTGAAAACAATGACTCAGAGAAGGTAACTGGGTTGATAGGAATTAGTGTGGTGGGGGTTAATAGCATCGCAGTGTAGAATGTTAAAAGGGGGATAACAGTACTGTATGTTTATTCAGATGTTATCACCGTTACAACAGTAACGTTCAGAATTGTATTTGTAGGTCCGAGTGTTAGTGATACTTGTATAGGTACCATAATAATGTAATAAGTTAGTGTTGAATAAGACTGGACTTATAACAATACTATCCTTGTGTGCAGGTGTTATCTCTGCTCATACACCTGGGGTATCTGGCATCACTGCGTAACCGTCTTAGTGTCGGTACAAGGGGTCCAGGGATGGTGGTGTTTGCATGGGTGCTGACGCTACTGGTAATAGTTAACCTGGCACGCACCGCCATGTACGCAAAGCCAGAGATGGGTGGCAAGCTGCTGCAGGTGTGGAAGGGCATCGTGTGCTCACAAATGGCAGTACAGGTGGGTTGAGTGGTACTATTGCCTCTTTTGAACATGTCACATTGAAGTCTTACACAGTCATTCCTTCACATGAACAGTATTCCTCACATAGTCATTGATTCCAAATTAATGTATTCCTCATAATTGTTCATTCTACATTAATATTCCTCACATAACCATCATTCTCAGTTCTTTAAGCCTTTACAATGCATTCCTTACAGTAGCTGCTGTTTATTACCACCATCACTATATACATCCCTCACCACTCTGGTGCCATCTTCACTTAGAGCAAACTACCACTGCACCCAGGTATAATTGTGTACAGCATCCTGTTACAGTCATCTGATGAACCATTTTGTGAGGTAGGTGGGGGCACTCACCATTCACTCACTTGACGTAGTGTTTCTCTTGGGGCTGCCCTTTCCTCTCTTCCTTCATTTCTGTTACGTTCATCATCATCATCATCATCGTCAAAGGTGGCCAACCTTGATGATGGTGTGAGAGAGAGGGAGGGATGGTGTGTGGGTGTGTGTGAGTATTGATAATTTGTGTATAATTGTGCAGAGTGGGAATGAACTAGTGGTTTATTGGAATGGAGTCATGCATCCGGGGGATTAAATGGTGAATGTGTTGTCCATTTCACTGAGAATGCTGTTGCTTGCTTCCTTCTCTACCATATTTTTCTTTTTGCTTTCTGAATAGTATCTTGTCACAGTGTTGGATGGGGGGGGGGGAAGAGGGCAAGATGATGATTTTAAACAGCACACTACCCTAACCACTGTACCATCATATGTTACATTTGAGTGAGGTAGTGATTCAGGAGTGTGTGTTTGGTATAGCAATGATAAACGTGGACACTGCTCTAGCCACATTGGCACCACCTCCAGTTACAGTTAAGTGACTTGTAATCTTTTCACCTTAACTTTGCCTCTTTGTTTCTTTTTTGCAGCATGTTTCATCTAACTCAGTGGTAGAATAAAGTATTGCTGAAACTCAGCAGCCTTTCCAAAGCACTTCTTTGTAACTAGGCTACTGTACTTGCATATCTTAGTGTTGATCTCTTGTTGTAACTTAGGATTCAAGAAGAAGAAAATGACAATTTTAGGTCATTTAAAGTTAAATGATTACACAGTAGGGTTTCTCAGCAAGACACATGCAGTGACTACTGGACCACCACCTTCCATTGCAGTTGGTGTACTGCATAACAATGTTTCCCAAGGGAAGGGCCAGGGTGTCACAGTACCAGCAGCTGCACCAGCCACCCACTGAAACCACTCCACTGTTGCAGCACCAGGCTGCCTACCATGATTACAGTGGGTATGTATCTCTGTCTGTCAGTATGTTTAGATTAACAGTAAACAAACTAACAATTTAGCCCTTAAACTGTGAACAAATTAACACCCCCCCCTTCTTTTTTTTTTCCCTCATTGAAGGCATGTTGTAAAACTAGGATCATAAAACTAGTTTTTCTGTCTGCAGGCATATACTATACCTGTTGTGTGGCAACTTGTCTCTTAAGCCTCTTTATGGATGGTGGATGAGAGGCAGGGCTTAAGAGGCAAGTTTCCTGGTGCCGCGTATAAGAACACCTCTGTAGGTTTTGCCATCTTCCTGTTGCAACAAGTTAAAATTTAGTACGCAGCAACTGTTATGCAGGGGAAAAAGCAGTTATTGAAACTAGATGGTCTCTAAAGTTGCAGAACAGCAGGCTGGCCATAGTGTTTACTGGTCCTGCCAAGACTGAATAGGATTAGAGCTGAGCTGTCACATAAACTGTGGCAGAATTGGAGAAGACCAAAAAGTATTAGGGAATAAGTTTTGTGTCATATATCACAATGTTTAAGGGTTAAGCATACACACTGTTATGTAATTTCACAGATACTTTTATAGTACATGCTCTGTTGAAATTTCTTCCATTGTGTCATCTGTCCATGCCATTCCTTGTGCTACAAGGGCATCTGGTAGTGCTCATGACCATCATGCTGTCATGTTGCACAGCTTCTGCTTACCAAAATCCTTTTTTTCTCTGAATGATTTCTCTGCAAGAGAGAGTCTCTCTCTCTCTCTCCCCCCCTCCCTCCCTCCCTCCCTCCCTCCTGTGTGTAGTTACCTATTTATTTCCCTGCACAGTTTCCAGGAAGCAGTAGACCCATACCACCTGGCAGTTGCATAGAGGGTGAATTATCTGTCTGTCCTCACTTTTCACTTTCCCCTCCCTTCCTTTCATCTTTTCTTTCTTCCCTCCCCCGCCCGCTTTTTTCTCTCTCCCTTCTGCTCTTCTCTCTTCTCCTCTTCTTGCTCTCCTTCCCTCCCAACTCATTTTCTCCTCTCCTCTCCTCCCCCCTTCCCTCTCTCCAGTCCTCCCCTCCTCTCCCCTATCTCCCATCTCCACTCCTCTCCTTTCTGACTCATTTCTCTCTCACAGTTTCCATGAAGCTGCGGACCCCTACCATCTGGGCATCGCTGAGGAGCGGATCAATTGCTTTTCGTTCCTTACCTTCCACTGGGTCAACGCCCTCATTGAAAACGGCTCCAAAGGCCAACTCAAAACCTGGGATGACCTACACGACCTGCCACTACCACTGCGCACCGACGTTATAGCGCACCAGGTGAGAGAGAGAGAGAGTGAAATATTATCCGTGGGTGGATTCTGATTCATTTAGTTGTCATGGGATTGCTTGTTTGGAAGTAGTAAACTAGTAATTAAAAAAAAAAAAAGGGTGATGGCATTTCAGTACTGCATTGATTATGATTTTACCATGATATCCATCCATCCCATTGTCCATTCATTAGATGTAGTGCAGCCTTTAGGTGACTTTACTTTGGTGAATGCTGCAGTTCATGGCAGCCAACGTATCTATAGAATCACACCTCCTAAATTACCTCTAATTGGCTAAGGTAACTATTTCCTGTACATAAAATGGTTATCTGTGTTTCATAGTATATTCACAGCTTCATAAGTTTCACAGTGGCCTTTGGTGCTGCGGAGGGATTCCTTCATGTGGTGGCACTGATATAACTTGGCAGTGGAGCCGTCCAGTTATGCCAATGTCCCTCAGCTCCCTCCATATTCCCCAAAAGGAGGACAGTGGACTGCAGGAGAGCAACTTAAGCCTGCAGTCCACTGAGTTCACCTATCAGATAAGCCTGTGGCTACTAGTACTAATACTCCTGTACCTACTACACTGACCTTCGAAGGGTCTCGTATGGTGGGTGAAGGGTGCAGTGCTATGGAACTGTTTACTGGCATTAAGTACCATATAGCATGTGTAAGCCTTAGTCACCTGGTGGCTGCTTTTCAGACTGCTAGATGTTATGCAGCTTTATAAAAATAATTATTTTATTTCCAATTAACCCATCGTACACCAGGTGGGAAAACATAACCTGGAATGCCATGTGGGGTCTTCAAAGGCCTCAACGTAATTGGTGGATTTCTGCCATATGTCTAAGTCACAGATATTGAATTTTCTATGTATATTGCCCAGGACACGGCATGTGGAGCCATTCCACCAAGTTTTCCTTTTCTGTTTTATTCTTGTGTTTCTTAATGCATGTAAAACTTTTAAGAATTTCTTCAAAATTTTTGAAAGTTTGATTAACCCCTACACCGCGGGCTTGTTTACCAATGACTTGCGTGTGCCGCGGGGTTATTTGGGCTCCGACAGACTCTCAAAAAATATTTGCCAAAAATCAGTTATTAGTCCTAGAATAATAAAATTACATATGCTTATGGCACATACCTTCAGCTTTCTCCTGGAATGATTGTTGAGCCTTCGTCGGTTATCGTAGGACTTGTGGAGACCTCTGAAGTAGGGTAACGAAGTCTCCACTTTACACTTCCCGACAACCCGTAATATGATTACCACAGCCAGATACAAACACTATAAACACTATTCTACAATTTTCAAGTAGTTTGGGATCCATACTCAAAAAAAAAAACACTGTGAAAGCAATGGAAATTACGAGCGCGTCTGATCGTCGCACTGGCACTAGTTCGCTTTTGTTACTCTGTCATTTATTATTCATAAAACCCCTCACACTTTATATTTCTATTACTATATAACACTTATATATATCTACAGTCTTTATCCATAAGTTTCCTTCAGTAGTATTAGTTTATTGTCACTGTAGGGATTCAATTTCTTTCAGTAAAATACGTAGCATTCACTTTCTCGTCCTGTATACTGGCATTGAGAGTGAATGTCACTTTCATCTTCACTCTCATAACTCATAGCATTCAGACATGCTAGAGTGAAACTTTCACTTTCATTACTCCTAGGGTATATACTCGTATTCTTATAATACTACTCATTTACATTTCTATTTACGTTCTCTATTTTATTTACGTTATTTACATTTCTATTTTATTTACACTGTGTTGTGCACTGTCACTTGAAATAACTTATAAAACTATTTTCCATTGTTCACCTATATTTACATTCATTACTTTCACTTGCTGTTTACACATTATTTACACATTATTTACAATTCCACTTGCACTATTTTACTCAATAGAACGATCGTAGTCACCCTTTTATCAATTGTCAGCCCTTTACCTCTTTCCACACGAGGTTTAGTAGGGAGTAAAGGTCACAGGGTCATTTGCATGGGGGTGAAAAAAGGCCTTGAAGTCAGCAAGAAGAAACATATGTACCCTCGCTTCGGAAGATGAGAGTAAACTGATAACGGAGGGCCAGCGTGGAGGCCTGCTTAGGGGTTATTCAGAGTTACCAATATTGGTTCTTGAAACAGCTAAGTCTAGCACTGATATGATTGGCAGGAAATCTAGACAATACATTATAAATTTGGTAGTTCCAGGTGAATGTAAATATCACTTAGGCTTCTCCCTTCCCTCCTTACATGTATATTTATTACGAAAATAGATTAGAGGCCTACTTAGGAGATATATATTCAGAGCTACCAATGTTAGATCTTGAAACAGCTTTGTCTAGCACTGATATGATTGGCAGGAAATCTAGACAATACATTATAAATTAGGTAGTTCCAGGTGAATGTAAATATCACTTTGGCTTCTCCCTTCCCTCCTTACATGTATATTTATTACGAAAATAGATTATACGGCATATTTCAAGGGGAAAAAAACAGCAAAAATTAGCGAACGAGTGCACGTGAGGTGTTGTCAGGTGATAATTAGCCAATTCCAGGTGTATGGCACTCTCACTTACCTTATTTCTTTCTTGTATATATTATTTGGTATAAGAATAGGACATAGGGCTTATTTCAATGGATGAAATCAGTGAAAAGTTCCAGGGAAGATTTACTTAGCATAGCACGGCCGGGCAGGCGAGAGGATAGGGTAATGGAGGGGGGGTAGGGAGGGGAGTCAAGAACGGGGAGAAATGGCTAAATTGTCAACAATGGATGGGAGTACAGATGAGATTAGGAGTGCTGACTAGTGTTGGACATTGTCAGTACTGATAGATGATACAAGCCCCCACTTGAAAGCCCGGGTGAATTCAAAATAACACAGAATCACAAAAGCGACGCCCCGCGGTATGATCCCTTGCTCCCAAGCGTCACGAAAGTGACGCCCTGCGGTTAAGGGGTTAAATGATGAATGAGTGATTGAATGCACAGGTAGTAAATAATTTGGTGTATATTTTTAGGTAACATCATTCTTATTCATTCAGCATGCACTTAATGAAATACACATGTAAATGTATTATCAAAAAAAAAAAAAAAAAAAAAAAAAAAAAAAAAAAGACATGAAAAATTAGGTTGAATCTGTGTTCTGAACATAAACGAAGTAAAGTTGTTAGAAAGGTTTTTGGCAAGTCCTGAGGGCTGATGAAACGGGCGCTCTAGCTCTCCCTGTCATCAGCTTTGCATCCACCTTGGGAGTACTGCCCTGCTCAACTGGTGCTACAGGCTACTCCTGCTTTGGTATAATAAGAGTAAAGATAATACAGTAATTGACAGAAGTGCCTAAGAGTTTAAATACTAACTGTCTGCCATACCATCACCAGGTGGACAAGACCATAATGCTGAGCCGGCCCCTAGAAGGTGAAGTCCCATTCTCCTCCTCCTTATCAGCCCCAGTGGAGCCCCCCAGGACCCCCTCCTTCCTGCGCATCCTCCACCGCTGCTTTGGCGTCCGGTTCTACGCCATTGGACTCTTGAAATTAGCAGGAGACTTACTGGGGTTTGCTGGGCCTCTTCTTCTGCATGAATTGGTCAGCTATGTCGAGAAGAAGGAGGACAGTTACAGAGGATGGGTTTTGGCTGCTGGATTGTGTATTGCAGCACTCGTAGGTAAGGGAGTTGTCTCTGGTGCATATTATCTTTTGTTAAGGTGGCTCGCAGCATCTCTTCTTTAGTGATTTATTTTTGTATATGGGTGGTTAATGTCCTTTCGTATGTTACTTGTGCAAAGTATGTAGATGATGTAAGGATTTATGTAACGAGGGCAGCAGGGTTTAGTAAAATAAATTGCTTAGGAAAATGTTAGGGAGCATCTCAGAGTGATGAGAATCTCTCTCTCTCTCTCTCTCTCTCTCTCTCTCTTTTTTTTTTTTTTTTTTTTTTTTTTAAATGAGGGTTTTGGTGGGTTCAGGTGTAACGTTGAAATAGTTTTGGTTACCTCTTTTCTTGTTTATTTATTTATTTTTTCCATCCCTGTGTTATCCTTACAATTCATCTCTTTTTCAGCAACGTTCTGCTCGACCCATTTTAATTACCAGCTGGCCAAGGTCAATCTCCGAATGCGTGCTGCCCTTATCTCTTCAGTGTACCGGAAAGTCCTTCTGGTGAGCTTTTAACAGTTTTCTTCTTTTTATTTTTACTTTATATATTTACTTTATATTTTTCTTCTTTATATGTTTTCACTCAAATGTTAGGATCAACTTGCCTATCCCTGGGCTCCTACGCTTCTCATGGGGCAACATAGGATTGGATGATGGATGGATGGATGGATATTTTTACTTTATATTTTGTGTGTGTGTGTGTGTGTTATTGTTGTGTCTCTACCCTAGTCTGTCCAGCTGAGCAGACCCATCCACCACAAGCAAGCAGACATATTGTGGCAGACAGTTTCTGCCAGGGTTGGAGCAAGGTCCTTCCACATGGTGAGGTGCAGGGAAAATGGAGGAGGCATACCCCCAGGTGGGTGAGCTGTGTGTAGGAGGTTTTCACAAGTGGTAGTCTCAGCCCGGACTTTGACCACTTGGTAAATGTTGCTGAGTTCCCCGCCTGGGAGTGTTGTGCAAGGCTTTATTGGTGTGTATGAGAATGATGGAGGTGCATAGCCTGTTGAATAATCCATTGTAAACTGCCTAGTTCAGGGTTATATAAACAAATGTATTTTTTATTCTCCGTGGAAAGGTGTGTAGACCATTTTATCATTAATACTGCTTCCTTATAGCCTGGGATAAGGTAAAGTACTTTCCATTGGAGAGAGAGAATCAGCATCTTGAATGATGGTTGAAGGATTATGTGGTTGATTGTACTAGCCATGCTGTTTGTTTGTTCTCTGGGTTTGTACACTCTCTCTCTCTCTCTCTCTCTCTCTCTCTCCCCCTTTCTCTCTCTCTCTCTCTCTCTCTCTCTCAAGACCTATACTGCATTGCTGTTGTTGAAATTAGATTTGCTTGGAGGTGGAATTTTATGTGTGTGCGTGTGTGCATGCCCAACTTTCTTCAGTTTTGTCTCTTGTATCACCTTCCTCGTCTTTGCTCCATCTCTTCCAGTAATGTCTCTCTTTTATCCACCCTTATCCCTACATTCCATCTCTCATATTTAATTCATTTTGCTTGGCCTCATCCTTGACCTCCATCTCTTTGCATCAGGTGAGTTGGGCAACACTGAGCCGGTTCTCAACAGGGCAAGTAGTCAACATGATGAGCACCGATACCGACCGCGTTGTCAACGCCTGTCAGTCCTTCCACGCCCTCTGGAGCCTACCACTGCAGGTTAGGTTTATGGCTCAATTAACAGTCCATCCAAAACATGCACCTTGTGGACTGCAGGCTTACATCACCCCACTCGTGTGTCATGAGGCAGTTGATCCACTTCTTTATGTTGGTACCGTTAATACAGTACAGTAAATCTAAACCATGTGTAAATTTGCTTGACATTCTTTTTTTCAGCAAGACCACAAGTTCATTTACTGTACATTGCATATTTAAAGTTCTCCAGATCCTTATAAATCTGATTCACTGGTTTCTCCACAGTTGTGTTGGGGAAAGTTTTAATGATTTGAAAGCGATCATCAGTATACAAGTTTAGTTCTGAAAAGTATCTGGACTGATGGTATAGTTCAAGGCCAACAGTAAGGTGCAACCTGCCTGACATGTTTGTATGTGTCTGGGCAAAGTGTGGTGTGGGGGGCTGGTGGCTGTGTTATATAAATTTGCTGTGGTAGGCCACGGAATTACAGTAATGCATGTGGTTGTGTCATGGTGATTTGCACGGTGGTATAATACCAAGCAGTGGTGTGTATCAAATTTCCACTCAAAACTGATAAAATTATTGGTATATCAGTGATCATTTTGAATGAGGGTATCAACATTTGCAATCAGTTTCCTCAGTTATTGATTTGACCAGAATGCTGGTCACATTTTATGGATATTCTTCTTTTTTAAAATGACCACTGCCATTCAGAACTGGTGAAAGGCCAATATGAACACCCCTGTTTGCTTGTTTTCGGTAAATCAAATAGTTTCACTGGCTGCTTTATTAATATTAAAAAATGATGCTGCCATGTTACACAGTATTCAGTGACATCTTGCTTCATTACAGCCTCACATTTTGTCGTGATTCCTTGGCATACCACAGCAAAATGATGTAACACAGCCACGTCAACCCATGCCATGCCATGCCTAAATATGTGTTAATATGTGAACAGGCCACAACCATCTGCTTGCTGTAGACCTTGAACTGCATAATGGTTCCTGATACTTCCTGAACACACCTTATTTGATGAAAACCACCTGCACTGAAGTTCACACCAAACTAACCACCACCTTCATACTCCCACCCCACAGTTAAGCATCACGCTGTACCTACTGTACCGGCAAATTGGCATCGCATTCCTGGCAGGGGTGGGGATCACGTTAATCGTCATCCCCATCAACAGGTGGCTGGCTAACAAAATAGGCAAGTCTGGCTTCTACTCATATTTTACCGTGCCAGCGGAAAATGGGAGTAGTTGGTTGCCTGAATCATTCTCTAAAGGTGAGATGGAGGGTAAGGTTGGAAGAGGGAACACATACGCATGCTGTTTGAAAAGGGGGGAAAAGTGTGTGCTGTTTGGAGAAGAGAGAAGAGTGAGGAGGAGGGGGAAGAAGATTATACGTGTGGTTGTGTGTGTGTGTGTTTGTGTGTGTGTGTGTGTGAGGGAGAGAGAGAGACGGAGAAACTTTATGGTGTGGAAAAGAGATAAAGATTAAATTTCTTATGGTGTGAGAGAGAGGGAGGGAACTTTATGGGCTGGAAGAGAGAGAGAGACGGAATTTTCATGGTGTGGAAAAGAGAGAAAGAAAAAAGATGTGGAAAAGAGAGAGAAGGGGAACTATGTATGGTTTAGAAGAGGGTGGAAAAAAGTACTTGGTGAGATAGCAGTTGAGTGCCAAGGTTTTTAAATACAAATGAGGTTCAGTCCAATGTTGGAAGATGAAAAACGCTTGCAGTTTTGAAAATAAGAGAGATGAAGTGCGAGAATGAGGAATGCGAGAGAGAGAGAGAGAAGGAAGATCTCTTTAACCATATTGTATCCTTCCTCTTGCTCTCATTTTGCATCTTCATAGTTAACCCTGCCTCTTTCTCACATTCCATCTCCAATCAGCCATACTTCATCCCACCTCATCCTTACACTCCATCTCTCATCAGTCACACTTCACCCTGCCTCATCCTTACACTCCATCTCTCATCAGTCACACTTCACCCTGCCTCATCCTCACACGTCATCTCATCAGTCATACTTCAACCTGCCTCATCCTCACACGTCATCTCATCAGTCACACTTCAACCTGCCTCATCCTCACACATCATCTCATCAGTCATACTTCAGCCTGCCTCATCCTCACACTGAATCTCACATCAGTAACACTTCACCCTGCCTCATACTCACACATCATCTCATCAGTCACACGTCACCCCACCTCATCCGCACTTCCATCTCATACTTCACCCTGTCTCATCCTCACAGTCCTTCACACTTCATTGTACCTCATCCTCCATTCCCTCATCATCATCATCATCATTGTCATCATCATTATTGTTATCTTCATCATTCAGACTTTTTTCCCACATAGGCCAAGGATGATGTAATTATTTATCTTTTGCATCATCCTCGGACTCCATTTCTCATCCTTCATGCTTTTCACCCTACCTCATCCTCACTCCACATCTTGCACACCTCATCCTACCTCATCCTCACTCCACATCTTGCACACCTCATCTTACCTCATCCTCCCTCCACATCTCAAACACCTCATACTACCTCATCCTCACTCCACATCTCACACACATCCTACCTCATCCTCACTCCATATCTCGCACATGTCATCCTCACACACTTCAAAACCAGGCCTTGTATATCCTCACTCATAATCTGTATTTCCTTCCATCTCATCCTCACACCAAATGTCACACACCTCATCCCACCTCATCCTCACTCCACATCTTGCATTCCTCATCCCGCTTCATCCCCGCACACCTTGAAACCAGCCATTGTATTTCCTGCCATCTCATCCTCACACCCCATCTACAACACACAGGTGCTCTGAGTGTGGAGATGATGGCCTTCAAGGACCGTCGTGTCAGCCTCATGAGCGAGGTGTTGGCCAAGATAAAGCTGCTGAAACTGAATGCATGGGAGGCCACCTTTAAGCACAGGATATATGGTGAGTTTGGAATTTAAGACATCAGTGTAATCTTTGCCATTGTATTATTAAAACTGGGTGTATGAAGGTTGAAGGACGTCCGTAATTCCTTATGATCATGTATGGAACATGTGTAAATGTTCAAGCACAGGATATATGGTGAGTTTGGGATTTGAGACATTAGTATAATCTCTGCCATTGTGTTATTAAAACTGGGTGCATGAAGGTAGTAGGACCTCTGTAATTCCTTATGAACATGTATGGAACACCCGTAGATGTTGGATGTGATCAGCTGGTGTTGAACATTGCAGGGAGAGTATGGTGGTTAGCAAGGATACAGAAAGCTTAGACAGTCACATTCTCTGCTTGGCTTGCTTCAGAATTCATTGTAAAACCAATTTGATGATGTACACAGGCCATCACCTAAATCTCATGGTCAAGGTGCTGGCCAAGAAAATGCTGTTGAAGCTTAATGCACGGGAGGCCAGTTTCAAGGATAAGCTGTATGGTGAGTTGTGTAATGATCAAGCATTCTGTATGTTGATTTGCGCTCTTAAAAGGAGGTCTGGATGATGACTAATTTTTATCCATCCATCCATCTATCATCCAATCCTACTTTGCCCCATGAGGAATGTAGGAGCCCGGTAAGATGAGAGTGACCAGCCTCATTCATCCCTGAGTGGCATTATGTGAGCAGTAAACCCCAACCACCCCTTGGATATAAACCTTTACTGGCTCAATCTGATTAGACCCCACTAAACCACATAGTGCCAAAATTTGGTTACATGGTTACCACCCAGCATAATAAATGGTTTCCTGGTGTTTGGGAAGCCATTTGGCCTGTCAGTCAGTGTAGGGTCACCCACAGGCAGAAGGAAGGGGAAAAAATGGAAGGAAAGAAAGACAGAAGAGAGAGTGTAAAGTCACCCTTCTGCCTACAGGTGACTTTACACTCCCTCTTCTGTCTATGTGTGTGTTAAACACTATTAATAATCCTGTATCTTAAACCTTTACAGATGAGCGATATGGTGAGCTTAAAGCATTGTCTGGTCGCAAATATCTGGATGCAGCATGTGTATACTTCTGGGCCACCACCCCCGTCCTCATCCCCATTGCCACTTTCACTGTATACATTGCACTTGGTAAGTCAGTGAGCAGTCTAGGTACTGTACTGTAGTAAGTGGTGTACAGTGCACAAGTGTGGATGTTTGTGTCATTAGCGTGGACTCTGGATTCAGGTTATTTGAATGGTGAGTGAAGGAATGTATCCCATTTAACTAGTCAGACTTTTTTTCTTCTGTAACAGTAGGTTTTAGATCTTTAGGAACCAGTGAAGCACCTGAATTTGAGATGTAAAAAATTGTTCATGAGCTTGTGTAGTCATAGCTCCAGGTTCATCTGAAATATGAAGTTTGTGGACTGCAAGCTTAAGCTGATCTGCAAGTCACCATCCTTTTGGGGAGGGAGGAACTTGAAGGATGTTTGTATAACTGGGCCACAAAGCCGACTGGTTATGCTAGCACCACCGCAAGAAGGTGTCCCTCAGCAGTACCAGCCTGTAAAACAGTACTCTTTGTTGTGGAATATTTGGAAAATAGTAACTGAATTCAAGGTTAGGGATACCAGAAAATGTGATGATGGTTGTGCTAGTGAAGTGGAGCCAGGATTCCAGATACTTTGATTTTGTGGGACATTTAACTGGGTGTGTTGTTGATAGTCATCCCACTCTTATACATGACGGGGATACCTTCCTGTGGTTGCAGCAGTATGCCCAAGCTGCTGCACTGCCCAGTTATAGAAGCATCACCCAGCTCCCACCTTATCCTCCCAAAAGAAGGATGGTTAGCTGCAGGAGGGCAGCTTCATCTTACAGTCCATGGGGTTCACATCCAGATGAGTGTGGGCATTGCAACTGCCATTACTCTTCCTTTGTTTCTGATCCAGTGCTGCATTGATTTTAACAAGGCATAAAATTGCCTTCTCTGTATCTTGACTGCTGAGCTGTTGTAAGATATTAACACAAGAATTTGATGTTAGTCAAGTGGGAGTGCAGTGGAGAGGATGTAGACCCACAGTATTGAATATTCTGCCAGTGTGCTATGGGAAATAATCTGCTAAAAAGACAAAAATTTCCTCCTTTATTGTTTTTCACTCCAACCTGTCCTAAACTCATCTCTCATCTGGAATACTGAGTTGTGAATGCTCATTAACACTAGAATATGATGCTGGTGAAGTTGGAGTGCTATGGAAAGCATATGTACGGCTGTGGCATTGCCCTTTTCTGCCGCTGAACACTGTGAAATATGCTGCGAATTACTGAAAATCTTGGCCAAGTTAAGTTAAAGAAGTGCGTTTAGAGCGAATGAACTATACCTCCCCCTATGTTTATAGGTTTTTGTGTTGGCATTTAAGAGGTTTCATCCCTCCCACAGGCAACCCCCTGGATGCAGCGCGGGTGTTTACAGCGGTTGCACTGTTCAACATGCTGGTGATGCCTCTCAATGCCTTCCCTTGGGTGCTGAATGGTATTGTTGAGGCATGGGTCTCACTCAAGCGGGTGCAGAAGCTTATGGAGGTAAGTGGATGAAAGAGAAGGGTGCATGATGTAGTTTGGTTTGACGAGAGTAAGAAATGTGCGGAACTCATCTTGAAGCCTCATCAAGCAGTTCAACCTATGTGTCAGTGTAAGTAAAGTCATTATTATTATTATGATTCAGTAATATAATTTATGTCCGATTAACTGTATGTAATTTGTAGTAGGGGTATTGTGTCATTAATGGGTAAATAAGGGGGAATGAGGTGGCTAACTCCAGAACCAATGACCACATTACGTGCAAAGTGTACGCATGACTCAAAACATAGTTTCACAATGCGATTGTGGTACCAATTAGGCACAAAACTAGTGAGTGCACTTTACACCCACTGTTGTACTTCTCATTTTCATCTTGTGACAAATAATTCTAAGCTGAAAGAGGTTTGGTATATTTCTCAGTCCTAAGTAATGATGTGATGCATCAGGGAGGAGAGTGACAGATGTGCCTTGTGTGTGAAGTAGACACAGTGGATCAGAAGGCAAACTTTTTTCCCTGAGTGTGTGTATATGTGTGGATGGGAATGCTTGAATGTGTGTGGGGTCAGGCTTTTGTATTGTGAGATATAGATGACTCAAAAGGTATATCATTTTTGCCTCCATAAAGTTTTGTGACTGGCATTCAGTTACATCAGACTGCCTTCTCATCCACACAGCTGCATGACCAAGACCTTCTGAATTACTATACTGTGGTGCCGGAGATGTCTCAGCGTGACTCAGAACTCCAGACCCTCATCACCAACGCTGCCTTCACCTGGAACGACGTGGCAGTACCGGAGCAGGAAGGGGATGGGGATGATGATGGGGTAAAGGTGGAGGGAGCGGAAGGAGGGTGGAGAAGAAGAGAGGGAATGGTGCCACTCCTCAGTGATTCACCACAGGATAGTCTTGAAGGGGAGGATCTGCCTGTATTGCCAACACTTCGCAATATCAACCTACAGATACTACATGTAGGTTTGTGAGAGACAGAGAGAGAGAGAGAAACTGTAATTATTGGGTATGGTGGCCTGCAGATGTCACTGATTTCATTGCGCAGTTGACCCTTGTGTGGTGTGGTGCGGTGAGGATCTGTCTGTTCTCCCCTTTGGGGCTAAGATGCGAATGAATGTGTTTGAATGGATGAGTAAATGGGGAGTGTGTCGTCGTGTCTCGGCTACCTCCCTTTCCTTGGGGGAAGCAGCCTAGGTATATAGATAGATAGAATATACCAGAGTAGTGTGTTTTTGTGTTAATGCACAGTACTGCTGCAGTTGTGTGTGTGTGTGTCTTCACAATACTCAAGTAATGAGTACGTGTGCAGTACAGTACTATTGTGTGTAAACCAGTACAGTAATAGTAAAACTCAGTGGTATAGGATATGCAATACAGTGATGGAGTGTGGTGGTACTCTTAAGTGTGTGTTAGTTTGAAGCAGATTTTGTAAGATAAATGCAAATTATGAAAAAGGACCATACCACAATGTACACATTATGATCCCACAGCATATACCATACGCAGGCAGTGTTCCTGGCTGCTTTAACTCATGGGGTTGAGGTCATAATATCTCTTCTGCAGCTGTTTAGTTTACATATTACACCATAATATTCTCTTTGATGTTTTAATAGTAACATTGAATAAAAAACATATAAGAACATGTTGAGGTGTAATGTGCTGAGTACATTGCTAAGGAAGATGTTACCAAATCACCCAATTCACTGCATAATGATATTGTCTTTACAGGATAAGCATTTGCACCTTAATACAGCACCACTTCCCAAACCCAGTAATTTGGTTTCCAAGAACCTTCGCTTTCAAAAAATAATATATAAAAAAAATAATGATAATAATCATGTAATAGGAAGGTGATATAATTTGTCCTCACACAGTCAGTGCATAAATGAGTCAGAAGTTTATTTGTGGACAAGGACTGTATAACAACACATGAAATACACTGATACAAAGTACCTCATTGCATTTACTGTTCATGGTATTGGAGGTTTTTTTTTTTTTTTTTTTTTAAAAAAAAAAAAAAAAAAAAAAAAAAAAATTCAATTTTCTGTAAAGTCTTTGGACTTGAGCCTTAAGGATTTGAGTGTGTGTACTGCATAATGTTAGGCCTATTCCACTGGCCATGCCATTCACACAACCTCATCTTACCCATTGAAATGAAATGAAATATTGCCATGCATCCTGTAAAGAAATCCACATATTAAGGCTGGCAATGTCACAGGTGATGCTTCCTGTGAACTAGAAACAAAATCAAGTGCCAAAACCAAATACACTCAAACCTCCATTTAAGGGATTTTGGATTTAACCCACCCCATCCCGACCACTTTTTCACCACTGACCCCCCAATCCCGACCAGTTTTTTTTTTTTTTTTTTTTTTTTTTTTTTTTCTCGCTCAAACCTCCGCTTTTGGTGAGAAACATCGAAAATTCATAGAGAAATCGCTCACCTGAGGTTTAAAATACTCGATCCAGGTAGCAGTACCTCCTTACCTTGCTGGGTTTTCTATCAGGCTGGCACCAAAGATAACGACTTCTATGGGAGGGTAACTATTTCACACCACTCATAAACAGTATTTATTTATTTATTTGGTACGAATTTATATGTAGTACAAGAGTATATTGGTTTTCAAACAGTAATATAGGCATTATAAGCATTGTTTCACTCACTAACTCATCACCATACCTGACCTTCTTTTGCCACATTACCTGATCATCATTTCTAACTGTTTCTTCCTCTAATGCTATGTAAACTTTGTCCTCCACATTGTCATTGATTGGGGAATCACTCTGGCCCTGAATTTCGTACCGTGGCATGACATGGCTATACTGGCCAGGTCACTGATAACAGGTGAATTGCTGAGACAATGGTATGCAGGGGGGAGGAGGTCATGCTGGGTAAGGCATTGTCCCTGCCTGGCATCTAGTTGAGGAAGGTGTCATGTGTATACGTACCAAAAATCACTCAAAAATTGAAAATTGTGCAAATTAGAGACCTTGCAATTGATTCCCGTTTATGTACGTCGACGGGATTGGCAGTGACAAAACATGTGGACGTTAATTCACGTCGACGGGATGCCGCAGGTTAAGGGACTCCATGTTCTACCTAACAAACGGACAGGACCATTCAAAAAGTCCGCTGCTTGAAACTTTAATATTGTATGTTTGTTTATACAGTACCTGTGAAATAATATTCATAATCATATAAATAAGAAAGATAAGTGAAACAGTCATTGCATTTCATAACAACATTGTCTTTATATGTGGTAAAACAACGGACATTTTCAAGTAAAAGACAAGTTGATTCCCCATTTAGGCCCTTAAATTGAGGTTTGAGTGTAATTACTTCCCAACTGTTGCTGGAAACAGTTGGGAAATTATCACTACCCCATGGTGATAATCTGTTTGAGTGATGGGTAAATGAGGAAGTGGAGCAGTGTTGATGTGAATGTGCTGGAGAGCATTAGGGGAAGCACTTTGAGATGCTTCGCCCATGTGGAGAGACTGACTTGGAGAGTGTATGTGGGTGAGGTGGAGGTGGTGAGGGGAGATAGAGACCAAGAATGAGAAGGAGGGATGGGATTGAACAGTACATGAAAGAGGGTGGAGGATATAATTTGGATAGAGGGTTTATTGATGGCAGAGAACAAGATGACATGGAGGTGTTTCATTTGTGGCCACCCTTTCTGGGATTAACCCCTCGGCTGTGTATAGCATTCTGGAAATGCCAATCGGTAAACTGCATCGCATATTCCGGAAGAACCACGTGATATATTGTGAGCTTTTTGGTCATTTTTCATGCCTACTGCTTGCTTGTGCTTGATGAGTGGGTCGTGATTCATCAGTGTGGAGTGTAAACTTTGACTAAAATGTTATGTTTGGTTAGGTATACGTGGGTCAAAACACATGATGAAAACGCAATTTTTTTTAACGATTTTCCCACACCACAGATATAGGAAATGTTTAGGGTCACTGCAGCTCAGGGGTTAAGACTGTTTGTTTTAGTTTGATATTCTCTTTCTAGGGTCAGGTGGTGGGCATCGTGGGTAAGGTTGGGTCGGGTAAAACTTCACTTCTCAATGCCATCCTGGGTGAGATGACCAAGTGTCGAGGAATTGTGGCTGTGGCGTCGCTTCACACTGGTGAGTTAGAGGGTTGGAAAGGTACAACGGTGGTTTCAGTACTCTTGGACGTACAACCTGCCTGGATGCACTTCCATTAACCTCTTCTCCCCAACCTGCTAAAAGGAGGATAATGGGGTGTAGAATGATACCCTTCACACAAGCCTGGCCTAAAATTGCCGTCTATCCTGATGCTGAGTCCTAACAGTAGATTAACCCTAGAATATGATGCTAGTCACAAAGAGTGGTATGGAAGGGATGAATTGCTGTATCATCCTTTTTTGCCACTGATCTATGTGAAATAAGCTTCAAAAGGATGAAAATCTTAAACAAGTCAGAGTAAAATGAGTATAGTTTCTTGCATGTCACATCCAGACGAGCCTGGGGTCACAGCCACTGCCACTTGGAGGAACAGTGCCCTCACCTTAACTTGGCACAGATTTTCATTCTTTTTCAGCTTATTTCTTGTAGCTCAGTGGCAGAAAAAGATAATGATGCAACTCTGCATCCTTTCTGTAGCACATCTTTGTGACTAGCTTCATAGTGCAGTGGCAGAAAGACAATCCTGGCTGTACATTATTTCCCTAACACTTCTTCATGACTAGCATCATAGTCTACTTTTAATTCATTATGACAGCTCAGCATGAAAATTTAAAAAGAGTATAAAAATCCTCTGCCATATTCCTGTGTATTACATAGATAACTTCAGTCTGCTGGTGTGGGCATGGGTGTGGCAGTAGGAATAGGTAATGAGTAAATGATGCAGGGTAGACACTGGTAATGCTGACTGAGCTGTTCCTGCAACACACAAGAAATGGCCTGGCAGAGTGGAAGTGGAGTATTATACGTAGGTCACCCTGTATACTGTAGATCATGGAATGCAAGGGGTTAAGGGACTTACAGTATCTCTCTCTCTCTCTCTCTCTAGTATCTTTTTCTTTCTTCTTTAGTCTCTCTCTCTCTCTCTCTCTCTCTCTCTAGTATCTTTTTCTTTCTTCTTTAGACTCTCTCTCTCTCTCTCTCTCTCTCATGTGTGTGTGTACATTTGAGATGCTGTGTGGTGTATGGCGTGGGGTGATGGTGCACATAGTGTACAGTTGCCCCAATGTCTTGCTTCTCCTCCCTTTGTTATTTGATGCACAATTGATGAAAAAAAGTGTATATGCAAACTTTGTACAAAACAGACAATGGCTGCTGCAAAATCCCAGATGAATCCACTTTATGTTAATGAGCTTGGATTTGTAATGATACCATATGTATCTCTTACTTGTTATTTCCTAGTCAGTAGTGTCTGTTTATTTGTATTGTTTATTTGTATTCAAGTCCTGTTAAATTAGTCACCTCAGAGAATCATGAACATTGATGAGCATTCAGGATATCATTGAACCTCTCGTGCAGTATTTATTTGATTAACTATACACTTGATTTAAAAAAAAAAAAAAAAACGCTTAAATTCTTGTTTCATATATTGTGAAATGGTGGATATAAAGCGTAAAAATATTCTCCAGTCCATTGTCATGTTTGCATATGCCCACTTTTACCAGTACATCACGAAGAAGGAACTTTTTACAGCATATGAAAAATACCGCACATTCAGAAATATTTGGCTTGCAAAAAATGACAAGCAGCAGTAACACTTGTGAAACCATCCATCACCTGAGTAAAGATCCCTCCTCCTCCCCCAAATCTACACACTGCATTGAGCATTGTAGTGCTGCAATAATCGGTCACCATATTTTAAATTCAGTTTTGTCTTATTAATCAACATATGAGGTTTCTGCACAGCAGTTGTTGATATAGTACTGTTTGTAATATTGAGGATGTACTTCTGAATAGAGGTGATATGGTTTTGGACTACAGATAATAAATTAACTAGGTTACGGCTCTGGTTGCTCTGCTTCTGAGCTGGGATTATCTTTTCATTCTATTCTTGCCATCTCATGATGATTTTATTCAGCTTAAGATAAACTTCTCACACTGGAAGAGTAAGATATGGCCTTACTAAACTCTTTCACTATGAGAGGCCTTCTTAGTTGAGTACTGTGATTAGTACCAGCAAGAATACAGTATTTTAAAATGGGCATCCTTTGGACTGGAATGATGAAGCTGGAGCTGCTTTCTTTCATGTACCAGGTTTTGGGTTGGCCACGCAGCAGCCCTGGATACAGAATGGCTCCATCCAGGACAACATTCTCTTTGGCAGCAGTCTGGACATCACTCGCTACAGGTACACTTTAACCAACCATAGTCTTGTCTAAATCTACCACTTTAATCAGCCATATTCTTCTCTAAATCTGCCACTTTAACCAGCCATAGTCTTGTCTAAATCTACCACTTTAACCAGCTATAGTCTTGTCTAAATCTACCATGTGTCTGTAGCTGTGTGTGTGTTTATCGATCTGTCTGACCATAACTTTTTACTGATACACTTTAACCAGCCTTATTCATATCTAAGCCTACCTTAACTGCCTCATCTTTCCTCACCCTGTTCATCTGTCTGTCTGTCTATCAACCTGTCTTATCTGTATACGTTCCTGACACTAACTTGCCACATGTACACTTAAATCAGCTTTTCTCTTGCTGAAATATACTATCCCTATTTCATCCTGACACCCTTACCTGTTTGTCTATATACTGTATCTGTCTGTGTCTATGTCTTTCTTTCAGTCTGTCTCAAACCTGCTGCAGGAACATTTAAATCAGCCATATTACAGTAATTCCTCAATTATCTGATGTAATAGAGCGAAAGGCATGTGTGGATAGTGGATCCGTTGGGATAATGGACTTCTCCCTGGTCCTCCTTTGTACATACCCTAACTTTGTAAGCCATTGTAACAGGCCACTACAGTACACTGTACAACACTTATTCCTGGTGTTTTACACTACTCTGGTCAAGCAGACCTATAAACCAGTCATGCAGTTACCATGGTCAAGCAGGGCCATCAGCCAAAGACAAGCAGTCACAACTGCAGGGCCATGCCCTCCAGTGGGGGGGGGGGGGAGCCCTGCCAGGTGAGGAAATATTTGCTCAGCCATAATTTCCACCTGGATGCAACCATTTTGTCTGGATAAAATGGAAAAATGTACGATCAGTGGTTTAGAACAGCCAGATCACAGTGTCTACAGTAGATAATGGATTGTTTGGATAGGGGACGTCTGGATAATTGAGGGATTACTTACATAACCAACTTATTATCCCCCTGCCACATCCTGCTTCACCCCGCCTCAGTATATTTGGAATTCTATCTTTGATTTTATTTGGACTGTATTTCCATATTGAACTGCGTAGTGGTGATGGAGTTGCCATTGGTTGTTATAAAACCTCCATTGCAGCTTAGAATATGACCTTAACTGTCTATTATGTAATCATTAACCATCCATCCATCATCTGATCCTCATTTACCCCCATCAGGAGCATAGGGGCTCAGGGCTGTGCTACTCAGTCCTGACATTTAAGGCAGCGTTGACCAGCATCTCTTGCCCCTGGATGGCATTGATGTGAGCAATAAACCCCTGCTGCTTCTCAGCTGAAATCCCCTACAGGCTCCATCTAGTCAGAGTGCCCTAACCCCCTACACCACCTGGCATTATTTGGTTATATGGTAATCACCTGCTTCACTGAATGGTTTCTTGGGTTACTGGAAACCATTTGGCTTGTCTGTGAGTCATCTGGAAAGGGAGAGATCACTGCTATAATTCCTTTTTTTTTTTTTTTTTTTTTTTTTTTTTTTTTTTTGCAGGTGGTGGAGTTAGGGTGAGGGATTATTTTCAGCTGTGGAAGGATGCAAGTCATAGCTAAGTATAATTCTAATTTGGAATGGAATAGTATTGTCATAACCTGTGCAAAAACCCCAGTGTCACAGGATTTCTCTCTCCCCCACATTTCAGGAAGGTGCTGTGGGCATGTGCATTAGATGAGGACCTTGCTGGGATGCCACACAAAGACAACACACCCTGTGGTGAAAATGGGGCAGCGCTGAGTGGAGGACAGAAGGCCCGGGTGGCTCTGGCTCGTGCTGTATACCAGGTGCTGTGATTGACTCCATGCACCATTTTTATCATTGTTTTATATATTCATTATTATCTCAATTATCATACTGGCATTGTCATGGTCTTTAAATCATTATTACAGTAGCATCATCTTTACCAGTATTACTTTGTCACTTATCATTTTCATGGTTTTGAAGGAGGACAGGACGACATGATTTGTTTGTGGCCACCCCTTATGAGATTGTCATCTGGCTATAGATAGCTAGATGCATTGAATGGTAGTCAGTCATTATCACTAGTAGTTTCATCATTATAGCAACTTGTTCTCTTTCACATGGTGTGGAGAGGTTTAATTTCTGTGATGCTAGAGGCCATAGTACTTTAGATGGGAAATAGGGTTGAGATAAAGATTTTAAATGCATTCTTTGTTGTATTTTTGTTTAACACGTAACCATTTACTATGCAGGGTGGTAACCATATAACCAAATCATGGCACCTGGTGGTTTAGTAGATAATTAAGGCATTCCATCCAGATGGAGCTGGTGCAGGTGTATATCCAAGGAGTGGTTAGGGTTTATTGCTCATGTAATGCCTCTCGAGGATGAGTGAGGCTGGTCACTGATCTTAAATGTCAAGGCCAACTTGCCCAGCCCTGGGCTACTATGCTCCTCGTGGGGCAACACTGGGTTAGATGATGAATGAATGAATGATAAATATCATCTGTTCTTTACATCTCTCACTCTCTCTCCCTCTCAACTCTAACTCTAACTCCACAGAACAAGAGCATATACCTCCTAGATGATGTGCTATCCAGCGTTGACGGTCCCGTGGCACGACACATCATGCAACACTGTGTACATGGACTCCTGACTGGCCGGACTGTTATCTTAACCACCAGTTCCATCTCCCTTCTGACACGTGCCGATTGGGTCATTTGTGTCAAGAATGGCACTATTGAAAATCAGGGTAGGTAAAGAGTTATCTAATTTTTTTCTCTCTCTATGCCTTTTCTCTCCTCATTCCTTCATTCAGCTCTTCTGTCCTCATGCCTTTTCTCCCTTCTTTCCTTCTTTCTCTTCTCTCCATTTCTCTTTTTCTTTCCACTTCTCTTTTCTCCTCTCTCCTCATGCCTTTTCCCTCTTCTTTCCTTCTTCCTCCTCTTTCTCTTTTTCATTCCATTTCTCTTTTCTCCTCTCCTCTTTCCTTTCTTTCCCCCCTTTCATTCACTCCATTCTTTAACCTTTACCCTTTTCTCATTTCTCATGCCTCTTTCTTTCCCTTCTCTTCTCTTCTCCCCTCCCCTCTGTTCCATTTCCTTCCCTGACATTTTGCCTCCTTTTATCCTTGCTTCTTAATTTCCCTCTCCATGCTATCATATTCTACTAGGTATCAAAGTAACAAAAAAAGTAATATAAAAAAAAGGTACATTGAATGGATACCTAGATTTCTACTATATTCATCTCTCCTATTAGTTGATTAGATGCCAAATCCTTTACGTCATGTCCCACAAAAGAGAAGTAAATAAAATTACAGCTTGAATGATGATAACCTACATGAAAGTGATCAGTAATTCCCCTTTCCTTCCTCCCGTGACTTATACAGTAAGTTCTGTCTCTCCCTTTCATTATTTCATGCAAGTTCCACCTTTAGTAAAACCTGAGGAAGGTTGAAGTTAGGCCAGAGCAACTGTATCGCCACAGTACCCAAACAACATTCTGATATATGGCTATAATCCTCATGTACAGCTGTAATACTTGCAGGGCCTTGTGGTAGCCGGATGAGTTCAGTGTATGGCTATTAGTCTCCCATACAACTCTTATTGTGTGCTTCTCCTTGCATAAGCAAAATAAAACTTTTGATATATGGCTTTAATTATCACGTACAACTCAATCTGTACAGGTCCACCAGATGCCATCCTCCCGAGTCTGGTGTCGCCTGGGGAGGAGCTGTCTGGAGATTGGTGGGATGATGCTGGTGTTGAGGCAGTGGGGGGTGTTGGGGCCATTGGTGGGGGCAGCCCCGGGGCCAGAAGTCGCAAGATGTCCTTGGATGTGTTAGCAACCACACACAAGACCACCGACCACACACATCATGTATGGTTGTAACTACTATGTACTGAACATAATTTTTATGAGTCAGGTTCTGATGGGATTGGATTAGGTTTTATTGGTTTAGATTAATGTAGATTTGGGTGGTTTCAGTAGGCTCAATTGGATTGCATTGTTACATTTATTTCTTTAACTGCTCTGTAGTGCATTTGTTGTAACAGATCCCAAACTCACTTCGGTAGAGTTGATGGCCATATGTAGTCAGGTTCGTGGGTTAATTTGACAATACTGTTATCGCCGTGGCCCAGTTTTGTGCCCTTGTACATCTTATTTCACACAGTTCAGTGGCAGAATAAGGAGAAATGTCTGCAACTCTACACCCTTTTTTGTGGCACTTCTTTTTTACTATCATTATGTTCTGGTAATAATCAGTTGTTATCACTCAGCATGGAACTTGGAGAGATGCCAATTTTAGGAAGTTCAGAGTAAAAAGACAGTAGGAACAAAGCGTGTCATTCTTTTCTCGTGGTTCAATGAAATGCACGCAACCATGCCGTAGTACTGAAGTTCCATTGGGAAGAAACATGTTGACTGCAGTGCCATACACTGATTTTTTTTGCTCACTTCACTTACATGTATACACTGCTGTGGCCTCTAGTACATTGTGAGCCACTCCCCCTGCTTCAGCAACGATACTATTTCCTACCTGCTGTTTCCTCCAGTAGTTGAACAAAGAATATACATTTAGATAGCAGTAGTAATAGTGGTTGTCATTGTCCCAGGTTCATCTGAAATGTGAACCTAGTTGAATGCAGGCAGCTGAGTTCCCCCTCCTTCAGTAAACAGTCCTTCTGAGGGATAGGGAGGGAACTGAGGAATGTTTGTGTAACCGGACAGTGGAGCTGTCCAGTCATATCGGTGCCACCAGATGGACATGATCCACTATCACTGCTAACGCTGTATAGTGATGTAGAAATTAAAGACAGAGACAGACTTTACAAGCAGGAGAACTTGTCATATTGTGCTTAATGATGGCTTTACAAATGATCACACATCACTCCATCTTGTGGAACCTTAGGTGCTTGAGAGGAAGTCCATCATTTCTTTATTTCATTTATGAAGACTTTAATATGCTTGTATATGTCAGTCTTGGTCACCTAATGGTGGCTTTCCATACTATTCCATCTCTATCAGCCCCTCTGTCCAGACCTTTATCCCTGAGGTCACCTTGTTTGACCTCGTTTTGGCACCAGTATAATCATGTGGCACCACGGCCTGGTTATGCAAATGTCCCTTGACTCCCTGGACCCCAAAAGGAGGATGATGGACTGCAGGAGGAGGACAGCTTCAGCCTACAGTCTGCCAGGTTAATGTTTCAGATGAAACTGAGGCTACAGTTGCATTTATACCATACTATACTCCTCTAAATTGACCTAAAATTGCCATCTCCCCATCCTGAATGTTGAGTTGCAGCTTCTACTGTACTAAATTATGATAATGATTTTTAAATAATATTACTATTATTACTATTACTATTTTTTGTCATTATTATTAAAACCGTGTATAATGATATTATGTATTGTCTTCGGGGTAGGTGGGGGTGCTCAGCATCCACTCGCTCAATGTAGTGCTGGTCTCGGGACCCTGCCTTTTCCTTCCTTCCCTCCTCCTTTCCTTCCTTCCTCTTCTGTCTTTCTTTTCTTCATTCTTTCCTCTTCCTTTTGTCTACGGATGACTCTACACTGAGTGACAAGCCAAATAGTTTCCTGTACACCAGGAAACAATGTACTATGCTGGAAGGTAATCATGTAACCAAGTTATGGTGCCTGGTGGTTTAGTGGGTAATTAAGGCACTCCAATTGGATTGAGCCAGTGGAGGTTTATATCCAAGGGATGGTTGTTTTTTTTTGCTCATGTAATGCCACTCAGGGATGAGTGAGGCTGGTCACTCTCACCTCAACCTGCCGTCTGCCACAGTCATAGATATACGGTCTGCCATGTGTGTGCACAAATTGCCACAGCTGTAAATACATGGTCTGCAATTGAAAAAGTCGCCAAAAATGGAAAATTCAAATTTGGCGGGAGATTTTTGGTAAACATAGTTCTTCACCACTGAAGGGCTGGTACCGACTTGTGACTCACCCACACCTCCATCAGGCCATATGGGTAGCCGTCTCCTCAGTCTTACTTTGATTGTGAGTGAGTGAACATCATGTTGCACCGAGGTCTTTCTGAACATGATATTGACAATTTTCTGATGGTCCCCATTGATGGTGAAAGTGATTCACCAGTTGATGATGATGCTGATCAAGGCTATGCAAACACTTTTTTACACGTAAAATACTAACTCCGAAATTACGAACATTTACCTGAGAAATGCCACTCACTTGCATGTCGTGATGCACCCCTGCACATCATTATGCTTGGGGACAGTTCCCACATCATCTTTGTACCTCCTGAGAGTGTTCCTGGTCATTTGAGATAGTTACCTTAGAAGAAAACACGAACCTTCTACCTCAACTTTGGGCCAAACATTTAAGCTGATGGCCGAGAACAAGTGGACCTCAAAATCGACCATTTAGGCTTCTGTGAGTACCATGTTTCCTCATCGTTCCTAACCTATCTAGAAAAAAAAAAAAGAAAATTGGCTTGCACCAAGGCTCCATGACGGTCCGAAGTTGGCCGGCACACAGTGGGTTAAATGTCAGGACCAACTTGCCTAGCCCTGGGTCCTACACTCCTCATGGGGCAACACAGGATTGGATGATGAATGAATGAATGATCAGTAATATCAGTATACAATATAACCTTCATCTGTTAACAAATAATCTGGAGCATCATAATACACATGCAGCACATAAATATCCTTCTAGTTGTAACTATGTTCTTTGGATGAAATAGTTATTATGATTGTTATGCTATACTCCTTTTACTCTAACTTGACCTAAAATTGCCATCTTCCCTTCGTGAATGCTGAGTTGTAACAGTTAACTATTAGGATATGTTTCTACTCATAAAGAAGTGCCATGGAAAGGATGTAGGTTATACAGTAGAGCCATAGCATTTTTGTTTTGTGCCTTTGAGCTGTGTGACAAGCTGCAAAAGGATGGAAATGTTGACCAAGGTACAGTATAGGTTACCTCATTATCTCATCCACAGATGAGCAGTGATGAGGAGCGTGCGTATGGTGAAGTGAGTCTCAGTGTTCTATGGACGTATGGGAGTGCTATTGGGATGGCACTTTCACTGGGCATTTTCGCCTCATTCGTACTGATGCAAACCTCACGAAATCTCACCGACATGTGGCTGGCTTATTGGGTGTCACATGCCACTGCAAGTAATGGGTAAGTTAGCTGTACCCACATGTACACCATTTACCTGTATTTGTCTATTTATGTACAGTTTCTACCTATCATTGAGGTGGATGTTGGTGGTGACTGTCATCCACTCATGGTGTAGTGCTGCCTGTTCCTTCCCCTTTTTCATTCTGTGTCAGCTCTCCTCCCTTCCTGTCACATTTTATCACTTCCTTCCACTTCAGGTGGCTGTGCACTAAGCGACAAGCATGATTAATTCCTGTAGCTGATGAGCCATTTACAGCATTAGGTGGTATTCATAAAACCAGATTATGGAGTCAAGTGGAGCCTGCTGCGGTGCCCCTGTTACCTGGGTGGAGAGATGCAAATACTTGAGCATCCATCCGTGAACCAAACATCCACACTTCTCCACGTGCTTTGCACTGGTGAGGTGCTGTCGGCTGCATGGGAACATCAGTTCACTGCACAGGACAGCTCTGCAGGGGCAGTTGCTTGCATGTGGTTAATGGGTCTGCTCAGCCAGACTGGGTTGATCAACAACAACAACCTATCATTGATACATAGTATGGATGTTTTAAAAGATTATCATTTATTTTCATTTTCACTTTTTTTTTAAATTATTATTATTATGTCTGATTAAGGGTATAAACATTCCCTGAGGCCCAGCAGCCCTGTGTGTGACACACTTTCACATTAATGTAAACAGTCTATAGCTGTCTCATTTATGATGGTGTAATGTTATTAATTGGCATGTTTTTATAATCTGTAAGTTTGTCCTATAAATGATAGAAATGTATGTTTTAATCATAGTCATTTATTGTATTGTTTCATGTCTCAGCCTCGGATCATCCCCCCTCCCAAGTCAGCAGACTATTTCTTGAACCCTTTCACTCCAGTGGTGTATTTTTATGCTTAATTCTTGCTACCTCCAGATGATTCTGTTCAGCTTAGAAAAGCTTCATAGTGGTGAAGTGGTAAATGATGCTGTATATGACCTTTGCAGCATATGAACAGAATAGTCCACAGGTTATTGTAATAAACTGAAAATGCATCATTTGATTGAAGGGATTAACCTCTGAGTTTGAATGTATTTTCCATCATATTCCTGCTGTCTACTGATGATTATATGTAGCCTAAGATAGACTTTGGAGTGAAGATAAATACCGTATAGTCTTCATAAACCACTTCAGTAAGAAAGGGCTTTCCTAATTGAAAATTGCAGTGTAGCTGGTAGATTCTTTGAAGTGGAGAGGATAGATTTAGCCTTAGTAGACCCTTCAGTGTGAGAGGGCTCTCCTTGGCTTCATTTGGTTTTTGCTTTGTTTATAAAGGTTCCAACTTGCTGGCATGCATTGGCCTTGGTCACCCAATGATTGCTCTCCATGCTGCTTGATCTCCAGCAGCCTCCCTATTCTGTCCCTTAACCCTGGGGGTACTATGATCTTTTCCCAGGTCTTTTTATTTGGGGGGGGGGTAGGGGGGTCTGCCTGTTGCTACCCTTACCTTCCTAATTTGATTAAATTGCATGATAACAGCAACAGTCAGTTAAAAACAGATGTCACCTGCATTCAGAGAACCATAAACCACATCATACATAAGTATTTATATGAAAGCTTGGTGTTCATAGGTGGCACTGTTGATTTGAAGTAGATTATGGCCTGAAATTGGGAGTTTATATCAGTCACTTTCTCATCTCATCTTTTACGCGTGCTCTGTAGACTGATGTAGGTAGAATATTAATCTAAAGCTTTATTCCCCGTACTCTAGACTATGGTCTTTTTTCCCATCATGCTAAAAACTTGTGATATATATATATATATATATATTATGAAATATATTTATGTATTGCATTTTGACAGAAGAAACCCTTGAACCTTGTTGCAAAGTGATCAGACTGTGACAAAGATTGACTTTATATTAGACAATCCATGCTTGATTCTTTTTCGCATCTAGGAAGTACTCATTTTTTGTAATGTCAGGACCCCCCACACACCACAGGTTGGTAGGAAAATCTTGATGCACCACATCATGGGTTAGCCATTTCAATCCAGCGATGGTTCTTAATTCCTGCAAACACCAAATGTACCTATTCAGCTTAGGAGAGGTTTTAGGACTAGAGGGGTTAGCGAGTCTTATCCCATTACTTATAGAGGGTTCTTCTGTGTAAGTAATTAAGTAAAGATAAGTAAATACAAACATACATGTGGTACAACTAGGCAGGATGTTATATACACTGACAAGAACATATCATTTTTGGGAATGAGCTAATCATACTACCCAACAGGACCCCAGGGCTGGTGTTGGAGGATGGGATGAGCAGTGGTGGAGGCAGTATGTGGCTGGATAGTGGCACTGGTTCCGACCCACACATCATACCTACACACCCTGCCGACATGCCCAAGTGGCTCACCCCTACCTACCCCATACATCAGGTAGGTGGGTGTGATTTTGAGAGCACTTACAAGAAGGTAACCACAGTCATTGGGCGCCTGTGGTAGTGGAGTATTATAGTGGAAAACGTGTGTGAAATGTTTGTGTAGATGTGATGAACTGAAGCATGACATAATAGAGATTGTATGTGATATGTTTGTGTAGATGTGATGACCTGAAGCATCATCTTGCACTGTTTACAGATTTACAGTACAGCTTGTTCTGGCCCCATTAAACTGACGAGTAATCCACAGATGCCCACTGATCACGGATGGGCCTTCAGAATGGCTCAGATCACAGTACAATGGCATTTTTAGTTTATTCTATTCACTCTCATCGTAAATGTCGGGACTAACTGCCTAGCCCCAGGCTCCTACACTCCTCATGGGGCAATGTAGGATTGGATGATGGATGGATGACTCACGACTATTAGATTATTATAATTTTTTTTTTTTTTTACCAAACTCTTGAAGGAAAAGGAAACTTAACCAACTTTTCCTCAACAGTTTCTTGCAGCCCAGACCCTTCCTGAGGTAGACTCCGGACCTGACTCAAGCACCAAGTTCTATCTGACAGTGTACGGTGTCCTTGCGGCCTCCAACACCCTGTTCACCCTTGTGCGTGCTTTCCTTTTTGCGTACGGAGGAATTCAGGCTGCCCGATCACTGCATAAAAGGCTACTGGATGCTGTGCTTTATGTGAGTAGTTAATTGCTATTGTTTTGTGGCTTCCTGGAATGGTTCATTGAGGCTGTGCAAGTTGTGGTTCCATGATATGAGACCAGGTTAGGTGGGGGAGGGTAGGGTAGGTTACATGGAGTTCAGGTAGAGGTAGGCCAGTGTAGATGAAGTATGGGTAGGTTAATTTAGCTTAAGAGTGGCATTAGGGTTGGTTAATTTTGCTTAAAAGTGGCATTAGGGTAAATGACATAGTTTGAATGAGGTCAAGGTAGGTTAGGTTGTGTACAAAGTCCTTGCTGCCTCCAACACCTTGTCCACTCTCATACGTGTCTTTCTCTGTTGATAGGGATTCAAGCTACCTGATCACTACATAAGAGGCTGCTGGGTTCTGTGCTGTATGTGAATGATAGTTTATTTTTACATTAAGACTTACAATAAGGTTAGATAAATTAATATTGTTCCCTAGGTCACTTTTCCATACTACAGAACTCCGACCCACCCAGAGAATGTGGAACAGTTGCCTGGATCAGTTTTCCATTGTATGAAATTGTGACCCACCCATAGAATCAAAATTTCCTACAGCAGTGGCCTTACACATTGGGGGACCTCGGGCAGGATAGTCACATGAGGCCCTCCAGTATAACTTGTGATTTTTATATCCTGACATTAAAATATGAAGTGTGTTTAGACATTTGGGTGGTGGTGGTGATGTTCTGTACAACCAAACTCCTACAACTCCTGGATGTTCCTCCCACAGGCCAAAATATCATTCTTTGACAACAACCCACTTGGACGCTTACTGAACCGGTTTTCGACGGACATGTTTATGATCGACGACTCCCTGCCCTTCCAGATGAACATATTCCTTGCACAGATGTTTGGGTTGATTGGTGAGTGTCTGGGGGTTGTTAATGAATAGTTGAATTGATAAGCTACTTGTTGGGAAATTAGTGAGTAATGTATTAGAGCAGATTAGTGAGCGTATAGGGGTTGTTAATGGATTGAGAGCTTCTATCTATCTGTTGCCAGACGCCATAATCCCATACGGGGTGGCCACACACGTCACCTCCACGTTGTCCTGTCCCCCGCCATTTCACCGCCCTGCTCCCAGCTCACACCCCCCTCTCATATACCTCTCCATTCCATCCCTCCATCTCATCCGAGGCCTCCGCTGCCCTCTGTCTCCCCCCAACTCACACATATACACTCTTCTCGTCCACTTCTTCATATGTAAATTAATAATGTAGCATACTCCTTAACTTGACTTAGTTTTTTGTTTTGTGGCTTTTCCAAGTTGGTCACTGGCAGCACGAGGAAGTACTATGGCTCTATATCCATTCCAGAGCTGTTCTTCGTGATTGGCATCATATTGTCATGTTAATTTCTTGTTACAGGTTAGCATTGAAGATGGAGAAATGACAATTTTAAGCTGATTATGAGTAAAAAGGGTGTATGTCAATCAGTGAAAAATATAGCAAGCCCTCGTCTTTTTTACGGGGTTAGGCAACACGTATGCCCACAAAAAATAAATTTCTGATAGTAATGAAACCCTTAAAAAGTCATACTGTAACCATGTAATGCCCTAGAAACCCTTTGTAGTACCCCAGAGCATCACCATTTTACATTATACTGTACGTCTTTTGTGAGGAAGGAGATGGATAGCTACCAAGGACCGTGGGAGGTACTATTGTGAGAGTAAAATGTGGCTACAAGCTTGGTATCCATCCAAACAGTCATCACTCTTAGGCAATCATGCAGTGATGTTTCTTCTGAGTGTCTGCACATAGTCAAATAGCCCAGGCTGTGGCTTGCATTGTTGTAAGTCTTCTATCTATCTATCTATAGCCCGACGCCCTAATCCCGCAAAGGGTGGCCGCAGACAAAACGCCTCCAGGTCACTCTGTCACCCACCATTTGACTACCCTCTCCCCAACTCACCCCCCCCCCCTCCCTCATATACCTCTCAACTCCATCCCTCCACCTCATCCTCGGTCTACCCCTCCCTCTTCCTCCCTCCACCTCACCTACATACACCCTCTTAGTCAGTCTTTCATTCTCCATTCTCTCCACATGTCCAAACCACCTCAGTGTATTTCTCCTAATCTTCTCAACCACATCCACATCTACCCCACAACGTTCCTTCACTTCTTCATTCGTCAACCTGTCCCTCCATGTCACTCCACATGCTCCTCTCAAGTAACTCATTTCCACTGCTCTCACTCTTGACTTGTTCCCCTCTTGCAAGGTCCACGCCTCGCTTCCATACGTCAGGGTAGGGATCACAATACTATCATGTAGTGACTTCTTAACTTCCATACTCACCTCCCTATTTCTCATCACTGCTTTCAGTGTACCAACAACCTTCCTTCCCTGCTGTACCCTTTCACGTACTTCATCCCCCAAAGTTCCATCCTTACTCATCACACTACCCAAGTACTTGAATGCACTCACATTCTCCATATCCTCACCATCCAACCTCACTGCACACTCTGTTACTTCATTCCTCTCAAACACCATAACTTTACTTTTGTTTACATTAACTTTCAGCTTCCTCCTCCTACACACTGTCCCAAAGTCATTCACCAAACCTTGCAACTCCCATTCATCTTCACTCAACAATACTGTATCATCAGCAAACAGCAACACCGGAAGCTTCCAAATCTCACCCTCATTCATTAGGGCCAGCCCCACATCCACTGCCCTACCTTGCACCTCCTTTACAACCCCATCCATATATATATTAAACAGCCATGGAGACATCACACACCCCTGTTTCAGTCCCACATTGAGATCAAAGAACTCACTCAACTCACCATTCCACTCGCACCGTAGCCCTAGCTCCCTCGTACATACTCTTTACAGCACTCAACAATTTCCCCTCCACTCCATATATTCTTAATACCTTCCACATACCTTGCCTATCTATTCTGTCATAAGCTTTCTCCAAGTCCATGAAGGCAGCATACACTTTCCTTCCCTTCTCTAGATACTTCTCCACTAAACATCTTAGAACAAATATCTGATCTACACACCCTTTTCCCTTCCTAAATCCCCCTTGTTCTTCTCCAACTAGCTCCTCTGTCATATGCCTAACCCTATCAATGTCTTACTACATTTTTTTTTTTTTTTTTTTTTTTTTTTTTTTTTTTTTCAAAACAGCTTCCAGCAACTGCTGGGGAGTAATTAGCAGATTTTGGTACTTGGTTTGGCTCCAAATGCATAGAAAAACTCAGCTGTGCCATTGTCAGCCCCAATATAGGAACTCCTTAGCCCCTGTGCGCCGGCATTGTTTTGAAGTGGGTGTGCTTTCACAACAGGCGTTTCTCCCAAAATAGCCTGTTTTCAGTCTTTCATATCTGGAAAAGTATAGCAACTAGGGAAACAAATTAATGACCATATTACCCACCAGCTCTTCCTCTTGTGAATTAAAGCATCTCCAGGTGTGCAGGTGTTGCATCAATGAGTAAGAATGTGATGAAGTTGGGTAACTTTTGGTGCTCTAGGCAGGATGTATTTATGCATATGCTCAGAGCCCCAATTTTGGCTTTGCTTTCAATGTGATAGTTTCACTACAAAATAAACTAGACACAGTTGCGTCCAAGGCACGCCCCATGGCACTATCACTAAGCCCTTTCCTAGTATCCTTGGAAAGAGGCTTGGCAGCGGTGGGTGATGCAAGGGGCTGTGGGCGACAGGGATGGAATCGGACAAGGAGGAACCTGAAGACATCATTCTACACCTGGCAAAGGTGCGGGACAGACTGACATTCTACACTTGGCAAAGGTGCGGGACAGACTGACTCACACTCATGTGTGGTGGCAGGACTCTCTCCTGACCCTTTGGTGACGAGATCAAATGGAGGCCAGTTCAGATGATGCCGGGAATACATTAGTGGCTCCTTCTGTCATCCGGTGGTCCCCAGCCACCCATATTGCCGTGGCATATGCTGCTTCCTGGCGTGTAGGGGTTAAGAGGAAAAATGTTATGTTGTACTGTACTTGTTTAAACTGTATTTTCATTGTACAGCACACCATAGCCTACTGCATAGGGTGGTCCATAGAGAGCATTCCACTAGAAACTCAGTTGGTGATATGTGTTGTGGGGATGGCCCAGTCTACTGGTGTGGGCGGGTTTAGCAGTAGAAAATGAATAGATATTGCAGAGTAGAGTATTAATAATAGTGTTACTAATGCTGAATGGGTCATCCCCACAACACTCCAGAAATTGCCCGGTGGAGTAGAGGAGCAGGTTTATACATGGGCCACCCTGTGATTGTGGTGGTTTACTTATCTGTGAAGAACTGGAGCCAGTCAATGTTGAAACTTTGAAAAGCGAGGTATGATTTTATTCTTTTAATGTAACTTGGCCTAAAACTGCCATATCTTCCTCTTGAATGCTGATTTATAACAGTACATTAACACTAGCATATGATGCTGGTCATGAAGAAGTGCTATGGAAAGGATACACAGCCATAGTATTGTCTTTTTCTGCTGGTGAGTGAGGTAAAATAAGCTGCCAAGGTATGATAATTTGGGCCAGATTAAGGTAAAGGCAGTATGGTGAATAACATATTGGAGTAATCAGTGAAGAGTATAATCCCTCTTGAATTTGGCTGTCTTTTGTGTTGTTTTGTTTTTTTCTTGGAAGGAACAGTTTGTGGGCTCCAGGTCTTTGGTTCCTTCTTTCTTGCAATGAAAAAAAAAAATAAAAAAGTAAAAAAAAAAACTAACCCCAGTTCCGTCTCACAGGATCAATTGCAGTCACGATGTATGGGCTGCCGTGGATATGGACGCTGTACCTGCCACTGGGGCTGATCTACTACAATGTACAGGTGTACTACCGTCGTGCGTCCAGGGACCTGAAGCGACTACATGCCACCTCGCTCTCACCACTGTACGCACACTTTACCGAGACTCTCCAGGGGCTCACTGTTATCAGGGGCATGAGAGCTGTCCATAGGTGAGTTGCTGGATAGAGTGAATAGGTTGAGTCAGGAGGGATAGGGATGAGAGAACTTTGCCAAGAGCACTGGTACTTAAACTTTTTCAGCCCTTCTACCCCCAGGTACAACTTCAAATCAGCCTGATAGCATTCTTATTATTCTAATTTTTTCCTCAAGAAAGAGAACAGGAAGACTATGGCTGTCATTTATAGTTACCATACACACTCTCTCTCTCTTGCTCTCTCTGTACCACTGTGTGAAGGGTTCCTTCGCCAGCACCACACCCTGTCTTTTGAAATGAGATGCAGTACTTTACGAGCCAACTTTTTCTCCAGGTATCCTCTATGCGTATATTTTTATAACAATTTTGAACATTTATTAATTATTATATATATATATATTTTTTCATTCTTTTCTTTATTTTTCACTCTCTGTTTTTTAATCTTACTCCTCCTCCTCCTCCTTGCCCAGGTTCATTGCCAGAGCAGACAGCCTGGTGGAGGTGAGTCAGCGTGCCCAGTTTGACATCCAGGCTGCCTCTCAGTGGCTCAACCTCCGCCTGCAGCTCATTGGACTTGGCATGCTGACCGGCGTGGCTATATTTGCACTGGGACAACATCAACTGGGTGGTGTTGATCCAGGTACAATAAGTCATAGTATTTACAGTGGGACCTTGTTTTCCATCTATCTATAGCCCAATGCCCTAATCCTGCAAAGGGTGGCCGCAGACAAAACGCCCCCAAGTCACTCTGTCACCCACCATTTGACTGCCCTCCCCCCAGCTCACTCCCCCCTCCCTCATATACCTCAACTCCATCCCTCCACCTCATCTTCGATCTTCCCCTCCCTCTCCCTCCCTCTTCACCCACATACACTCTCTTAGTCAGCCCTCGTTTTACACCGGTGATATGGGGGTGAGGTTCCCATGTAAACAAATTCCGCATAGACTGTCCCACAAGACACTGTAGATGGGGTTGAAGCTTAGATAGATGTGATAGACTTACTGCAGTGACTGTATAAATAGATAAATGGATAAATTGGCATATACAAGATAATGCCTAGATAGATAGATTGGTAAGAGATAGATATATACTGGGGGAAGCATAGTTAAGAAATGTAACAGACTTAATATGGTAACTAGATTGATTTATAGATTAACAAGACAGGGAGACTGATAGATAGAGTGACAGGACAAGTAGACTGATAGATTGACAGGACAGGCAGACTGATAGATAGACAGGACAAGTATACTGATAGATAGATTGACAGGACAGACAGACTGATAGATAGATTGACAGGACAGGCAGACTGATAGACAGATTGATAAAACAGGCAGACTGATAGATAGATTGACAGTACAGGTAGAATGATAGATAGATTGACAGGACAGGTAGAATGATAGATAGATTGACAGTACAGGCAGATAGATAGAGTAAATTACCCCTCTCACAGGTTTAGTGGGTCTTGTAATCTCCTATGCACTGACGGTGAACAATTTCCTCAACTCCGTGGTCACCTCACTGACGGAGACGGAACGCGAGCTGATCAGTGTGGAGCGCATCAACCAGTACCTGGAGGGGGCACACCCGGAGAAGAGAGAGGGGGCCATCCTCCCTACGTTCGGCTGGGTGTCTCATGGCTCCGTGCGGTTCCACAACGTCTACCTTAGATACCAGTGAGTCTGTCTGTCTTTTATCTGTCTGAGAGAACTGGATTATTCCCACATATTAAGTCCAGAATAGTGGTTGAGTGAAATTTAAGAAGTTTTTGATGCTGTAGTTGCAGTGCATGACTCTGAGGTTGTCATTGTCATACCCTGGCAACCTACCATTTCAAAGTGCGTCCCTTTTCGTGTATGAGACGTAAGTGATTCATGTATAAAAATATTCGCGTATAATATATTTGTGCTTAATAATATGATTCACGTATAATATGATATGAAATCAGATGCACTTTTGAACGGTAGGTTGCCAGGGCACGATAATAACAACCTCAGAGTCGTGTCTGCGACTATAGTCAAATCGGTATTCCAGTCTGAGTACACCTGGCCATGAACTAAATTGAAAGAGGTTAGGGATCTTTATCTGGTTAAGTTCACATGTTTGAGTTACTATTCCCCCACCATGCCTGCAGTGACCACAACCCCTATGCGCTGAGGAAGGTGAGCTTTGAGGTGGGGGCGTCGGAGAAGGTTGGCATCATTGGACGTACAGGAGCTGGCAAGAGTTCGATATTCATGGCGCTGTTCAGGCTGGTGGAGCTCAGCAGGGGACATATATTTGTGGATAATGTAGACATCTCCAAACTCAGCCTTAAGAAACTCAGGTGTGTCCAAAATTAGGAAATGTCTTGTGTATCCAAACTTAGGAACCTCTTATGTGTGTATTGACTTCGAAAATTCAGTTATGTGTGTGCTTGCATGTTTATTTTGTTTTATTTATATTGATTTATTTACACTGAGGTGGTTTGGACATGTGGAGAGAATGGAGGATGAAAGACTGACTAAGAGGGGTATGTAGGTGATGTGGAGGGGGTGGGAAGACTGAGGATGAGGTGGAGGGATGGAGTTGAGAGACGTATGAGGGAGAGGGGAGTGAGTTGGGGGAGGGCAGTCAAATGGTGGGTGACAGAGTTACTTGAAGGTGTTTTGTCTGCAGGCCACCCTTTGCGGGATTAGGGTGTCAGGCTATAGATAGATAGATAGATTTATATTTTCCAAACTTCAGAAACTTGATGAAGGATCCAGACTTTGAATTTCATGCATATCGAAACTAAGAAGCCCCAAATGCTGCATCAGGCTAGTAGACAACCAGGTGTTTACAATCTATATATTTATCTATCTATCTATAGCCCGAAGCCCTAATCCCGCAAAAGGTGGCTGCCGACAAAACGCCTCCAAATTGCTCTCTTACCCACCATTTGACTGCCCTCCCCCCAGCTCACTTGTCTCAAATTGCTTCATCTGTATCCTAGGTCAGGCTTGGCCATTGTAAAACACATTCCTGTTCAGTGGCACAGTGAGAGAAAACTTGAACCCAATTGATGTGTGTGGACTCACTCTCTCTCTCTCCTCAGATACAGCATGGCCATTGTAATGCAGAATATATTCCTGTTCCGTGGCATGGTACAAAAGAAGATGAACCCTTATGGTGATCGAGTTTGTCTGTGTAGCTCCTCTTCTCATTTCCTGATCATTTTCCTCTCCTCTCCCCTCTTTTCCAGTCCTCATCATTCTTTTCCTGCCTTCTATCTTCTCTTTTCTTCTTTCATCTCATTTTTGCTCGTCCCAGGTCCAGCATGGCAATTGTGACCCAGGACACGTTCCTGTTCAGTGGTACAGTGAGAGAGAACCTGGACCCACGTGGTGAGAGTGTAGACAGCCAGGTGTGGCAGGCACTGGAGTCCTGTCACCTGGTACCCCTTGTACACTCACTGGGCGGCTTGGAGGCAAAGATTGACGAGGGTGGCAGAACCATGTCAGCAGGGGAGAGGCAGCTGTTCTGCCTTGCCCGGGCCCTCCTGTGTCGCACTAAGGTTGGTGGATATAGGCTTTGTCACAGTCTACCAGTATTTTTAGCCATATTAAACTGTTGGGTTCACCTAGATGGAAGAATAACATTGAGTTGCATAAAACTGGGCAGCTGTGCAACCACCATGTGGAGGCATTCCTCTCCAGCACCATCCCTCATAGTCTTTGTAGATACTCAGTGCCAGAAAGTAAGTACAGTGAATCATGTTACACAGTCACAGATTCAGAGTCCAAACATTCCCACTCTCTCCCCCTCCCCAGCGTTACTTGTAGATTGGGAAAGAGGTTGGGATGATGATGGTGTAAGGTGGCCTTTGTCCACAGATTGTGTGCATAGACGAAGGCACCTCCCAGCTGGACCACCGCACAGACGAGCAGATCCAGCAGACCATCCGCAGTGCCTTCAGGAACAAGACCCTCATCATCATAGCACACAGGGTCCACACCGTACGTGATTGTGACAGGTGTGTGGATAACATATGGTATATTCTTTTCACGTTAACTTGGCTAAGATTTCACATTAAATGCTTCGTTTTAATAATAGTTTAACCCTAGAATATGATGCAAGTCATAAAGAAGTGCTATGAAAATGATGTAGAGCCATAGTATTGTCTGCCATGGAGGTGCAGCAAGAGTTCCAGTGTACAAAATTGTGACAGGTGTGTGAATAGCTTAAAAGTAGTGATCACTCCCTGTTAAAGCCCCGAGAATCCTGACTCTGTATCACAAGAATAAACATCCCCACATGCATTTCTTTTTACCTGTCAGTTAGAGTCAGTCCAGTGACTGTAACTTCACTGGGCAAAAACAGATGCCAAACCCTTGCCATATACTCCTGTGTTAAAAGTTTTTCCAGTCGGCCTAGTCTTGTGTTTTTGCTAGAGCTGTGATTGAAAAGTTGAGAGGAAGGATGGGAGGATGTGATGAGAAGGGGTAGATAGAGATGATTTGGGCATGTAGAGAGGATGGAGGATGACAGCTGGGTGTGGAGGGCAAGAGGTATGAACGTTGAGGGTGGAGTCGTCAGAGGCAGGCTGAAAAGACTAGGGACAAGGTCATAAAATGTGACTGGAGACAGGGACTGAATAGCTAGGCTCCTGGAGATGGAGCAGTAAGGAGGGCTGCCATTAGGTAGCAAAAGCTAACATATGCAAACATGTTGGAGTCTTCATAAATAAGTACATTACAGGCATCCTATCTGTTAATTATGCCTTCCAGGATTGTTGTGATGAGTGAAGGTGAGGTGATGGAGTGTGGCCGGCCCTCAGAGCTGCTCTCGGACAAGGACTCCCACTTCTACTCCATCCTCCAGTCTCAGTGACACATGAGACATAGCTTTAATATAGGTGGCATTACAGGTCTCTTCACACCGTTTTCTTAGTTACAGTATTTATTTTGCATAGTACACCTGAACATTCCCTTGTATGTTGTGTATATAAGAAATGTACTCTGTATTCACTTCAACCCGGCTTAAAATTGTCGTCTTTCCATTGTGACTGCTGAGCTGTCGCAAGAGATAAACACTAGAATATAGTGCTAGCCATGGTGAAGTGTTGCGGGAAGAGTACAAAGACATAGTAACATATTCTGGTGTTGAGCTACAGGCAGTAGGCTGCAAAGGGACAAAAATCTCTGCCAAGTTAAAGGGAATCAACTTCAAGTTGTATCATTGTCATGCAGGAGAACATTCAGGTATTACATGCAAAATAGATTGCTAAGGAAGAGGTAATACAAAACCTTCAATACCTCTCATGAGTATATTCCTTGGCAGAATTTATTTCAGTGGCCGCCATCCCATCCCAACCCCGAGAGCTCAGGTGAATTGTGAGTGTCTTCCAGGGTGGGTTGGTAATCTGCCATGGGGACTTTGCAGGAGAGCCTAAAGGAAGTGGCCAGTATAAAGGGACAATTAGAGGCCATTGTTAGTGGCCAGACAGAGAGGGATACTTTTTTTCTTTACTTGCTACTTTCACATTCAGCATCTTAAAAAGCTTGAGTAAAGTGGCCGTGACAAAGTGACTTCTAGGGTTGGTTGCCACTTAGTGTGTGGCTATCTAATTTATGTGTTACATTGAGTGGACTCGTGCCAGGCACTGAGAGCTGGAGTGGAGCAGTTGTGATGGAGTGACATAACATTGGTTCTACATAGTGTGGAAATGTAGTGGGATATATTTTACTCACTACTGAATAAATCCACTTGCCGAGAAACACAGTAAAGTGACCATGACAAAGTTGGCATTTATTGTGGTGTTAACTGCAGTTGGAGTATGTGAATACAGCGTGGTATTCTTCGGTGGTTGCCATCGTGAGAGCTTAGTAGAAGTGGCCATGACAGTGACTTAGGGTTGGCGGCTACTTCAGTCTGGATTCAGCAGGATGTCTCTCACCTGCTACCATCACATTCCGTTTCCTGAGAGTTTGACTGAAATGGCCATGACAGAGTGGTACAGTTAGGACTGCAGTTTACTTCATTGTGGACGGATACTCTTTTCACCTTAACTTGGCCCACATTTTCATCCTTTTGCAGAGTATTTTATGTAGCTCAGCGACAGAAAAAGACAATGCTGCAACTCAGCATCATTTCGATGGCACCTCTTCATAACTAGTGCTTGTTTCTAGTGTTAATCTGTTGTTAAAACTCGGCATCATGATTGAGAGATGCCAGTTTTAGGTGAAGTTAAAGTGAAAAGAGTATAGTGTGGTATTTTTAAAGTCCATCAGCCTGAAGACAAAATTAACTTTGTATTCCTGCTGATGTCCAACAGTGCACCATCCTCCTCACAGGGACTAGGGAGGAAGTGAGGGATGTGTGTATAACAGGAGTTGCTAATAAGATCATTGCCAACATGTAATAGGGTCCCTCTCAAACAACAGATATCATGTACCCATTTCACCTTAACTTGGCTCAAAATTTTGTCCTTTTGCAGCATATTTCCTGTAGGTCACTGGCAGAACAAGACATTACTGTGGCTGTACATCCTCTCCACAGCATTTCTTTTTGACTACAGAATATTCTAGTGTTAATCAGTTGTTACGAATCTGCCTTCAAGATGGAGAGATGGCAGTTTTGGGCCAAGTTAGAGTAAAAAGGGTATAGCAGAGTAATAAATATGATCAGTTAGCTATACGTACCACAAAAGGTGGGTTACAGTGGATTGAACATAACAGCATCACCACAAGCAGGTGTTAAAGTACCATCTCATTCCACACTGGAGATCCTAGCTGTGATGGCCATAGCAGTGTCATAACAGCCCAGAGTGACTGTTGGGTTGTGTGAGTTAGGTTTACTGTGATACAAAGATTGGTCGACTATCCTCGCCAAAAACGTTTTACTACACTTTAACATTTTGTATATTTTTATTTTTTTAAGTCATTTGTGCATAAGCTATATAATTTAATTTAGTGAGAAGGAATTTTTACATAATTTTTGCCTAAACTATAATTTTATTCAGCAAAGAAATTTTCACACACTTGCTTAAACTGTATAATTTTATTCAGTGTGAGGGAATCTGCTTTATAAATTATCTGCACTGAATCCCTTGGAGTGTGTGAGTGCATTCCACATGGATGCAAATTTGATGACAGTTGTGTTAGAAAGCTCGAAGGATTCAAAGCCAACACTGACAGCACATTTCATATTATACTCTTTACTAATTTACACACATTCCATCATTATCATCATCGTCATCATCATCATGGTCATCATTCTCAACATCATATCCAGTGTCGTGCTTTCCACAACAGATACAGCTCAAGATACGTTACCTTGAAATTTACAGTTGAAGCATTGTGAATCTCATCGTTAGTGTAGATTAGGATTTTATGCACAGAAGAGGCAAAGTAGCAGAATAGGGTAATACTTTCACTAAGAGATATCCTCAGAGGAGAATAAAATTGTTAGATTAGGATTTATAATTTTAGAAAGGTATTTCGTGGTGTTAAGGTGTGATATTCATAATGCCAGTTGGTACAGAACCTTCAGCAAGACCCCATGATACCAGTACAGTTGATCTGACTAATGTATTACGCACAGGAGACTGATAATATCCTAACCCATGATATTTCACCATTCATTCTCTCTCTCTCTCTCTCAGGAAATATAAAGCAGCCAGTTTAGAGTAAACGGCGTTATATTAAAAATGGGAAGAATCATCGTGGATTTTGCAGTAGCCATCATCTAGTGTCTTAGTTTTGTGTGAAGTTTGCACCGATTATATTTATATTTATTTTTTATTTTTTTTTATACTTGGAGAACTTTAGGATCTGAATATTAGGGTGATCATACTTTTTTGATCAGCTGTACTATGTGTGTTCATAGTAAGGAGAATTTTTAAGCTTTTTGACCCCCCCCCCCAAGGATTTATCTGATGTTAGAGGGAATGTAAAATGACTCCCTAGCAGTGAGAATCGGTACTTTAAACCCTAGGATGTAGTTTTGATATTCTTGTTACCCTCAGATGTTATTCAGCCTAGAGAGATGAGTTAAATACATTAGGTATCATTATCACTGTCATCATCAATCAGTCAGTCAGTCAGTTATCATCTAGGTTTCTTTACCCACCTAAGGATGTGGTGAGGTTGGGTCCAGAGAGCAAGAAAAAGGAGGAGAGCTAGCAAGAGTCTGCCCAGTTAAGTAGGCTACACTCACTCACCACTCAAGGCACCGGAATCCTGACACCCACCTCACAGGTATACACATCTACACTTACACATTTTGTAGTATCCTGTAGCCTGTATTAATTCTTTCACTATCAGGAGACTCAGTTGAATATGTAGGTCAGGAAGTACAGAGGAAGCAGGTAGAAGAGAGAGAGGCCTTCATGTGGTGAAGTTGCTTTAACTAGGTGGCCCAACAACCTGATTATACCAACATCCCACAGCAACTTTCCTATCCCCCTAAAGGAGGATTGTGGATTGCTCTAGGAGGGGAACTCAGCCTGCGGTCCACTGGGTTCATGTGGCTACATGTATACCGCTGTCCTTTATTGTACACCTCTATGTTGTCTTGTTTTTTTCATGTGTACAGTACAGTTTATTTAGTCCTTGTCCTTTTATTGGTGTACATTTAATGCCTATTTTTATATTATGCAGTGTTATTATTGTATTTATTTCTGTGCATTTTTTTTGTAGGGACAAGTTAAACATTTATGCTAAAATTCAGTGTAGAGTCATCATCATAGTCCAGTTTTCTGTTGTTTTAATGGGATGTGTATGGCTAGGGAATTTGGAAAGGCAGACAGGAGTGGAAGGCAAGCCTGTGGAGTAGTAGTCACCACCACCACCTCCACCATCATCATTGTCATCGTTGTCGTCGTCGTCATCATCATCATCATCATCATCATCATCCATCATTCTTACCTTCACCACCTAAGATCAGGGTAAGGTAGGATCAAGAGAGAGAAGAGAGGGGAGGGGGGTGAAAAACAGTAATAATAAAAAATAATAATAGTAAAGTATCAAAAGTTTGCCCAGTTAACATTCACAGACCATTCACGCCCTGGAATCCTGACTTTGCCTCACAGCCATGAATGTCCTCACTCACGCCTTCATAGTTTTTGTTCTGACACTTGTGCTGCGCCATCCACATACAACCTCATATTCATGTTCAGGGTGGTGTACGTGGGAGCCTTCATACCACCTCTTCCTTAATTGTTTAGTATATTGCACCTTAATATTCTCTTCTGTGCCAATTGTCCTTCTGCAGTATCAGCGTAATTTGCACTAACTATTACAAAAAAGTGACCAAGGCTGATGCATGCTGGATTGTTGGAGCCCTTACAAATGAGACAAAATATTGAGGTGTAATCTGCAGGATAAAGTACTAAAGAAGAGGCGTAACAATATCTGCAAAATCAAGTAGAATTAGACCCATAGACAAAAGTTAGAATAATATAAAAGTGGTCATATTTACGTACCCTGTATACCTTGAGAGGAGTTATACATAAAATACATAAACCTTTACTGCAGTGTTTTGAATTATCATTTTTCTTGGGCCATGCCTTCATGTGGTGGCACTGATATAAACATTCAGCTCAACTGCCTGGATATGCAAATGGCCCACAATAGTTCCCTGACCCTAGTAAGAGTGATGGACTGCAGGACAAGGGGCAGCTTAAGCCTGCAGTCCACCAGGTTCACACATCAGCTAAACTTGGGTCACAGCAACAACTTTACTGTATTATGACAGATGACTTTCCACTGAATTTAGCAGCAAAACATGTTCATATAGGAATAACAAGTGGCATTTTTTCACAGTCAAAATATATACTGTATTTTGTTTATAAAAGTAACTATAAATACAATACCCATTGAAGTAATTTTTTTCTAATCTATTCCTTGTTTGTTAAAAAAAAAAAAAAAAAAATGGTGGAGGGGGTGTTGCTTTCCATCCACTCACACAGTGTAGTGCTCTTCTGGTGACACTGAACAAGCCAGTTATAAGCAAGGTTCCCATTATAGGTACAGTGTCTGGTAATAATCATATGAGAAGCAATAGCATGTTGTTATGTAATCTCTCTCACTCTCCAGGGGTTTACATTTAAGGAATGATTGGGTCTTGTTCCTCATAATTATAGTACTGTATTTTCTCTCTCTCTCTCTCTCTCTCTCTCTCTCTCTCTCTCTCTCTCTCTCTCTCTCTCTCTCTCTCTCCAGGGGTTTACATCTAAGGAATGATTGGGACTTGCATCTCAAAACAATGTATTCAGTATCTTAGTTTATTTATTATGCTTTAAACCTATTCAAGTTAGTGATTTCAGGCTTTATGATGGAGTGGAGAGGTATATGAGAGAGGGGGGTGTGAGCTGGGAGCAGGGCAAGGAAATGGCGAGGGACAGGGCGATGTGGAGGCGATTTGTTTGTGGCCACCCCTTATGGGATTAAGGCGTCTGGCAATAGATAGATAGGTTTCATGCTTTTTAAAATTGTTTATTGGATGCTTTAGGATTGTGTCTGATATGTACCCTACTGGCCATCCCCTTTTGTCATTTCCATCTACAGTGTCAGGGCTGAGAATGTTACCCATGGTCTCTACTGTTCTGGTGGCGCATTAAATGAGTGGATGGTAGCCGGGGAATAGTATAAGGTAGGTGATAGAAGAAGGTGGTTGATGGGCATAATGGGCAGTAGTAGAAGGTGGATGATAGGCAATAGTAGAAGGTGGATGATAGGCAATAGTACAGTAGTAGAAGGTGGATGATGGGCAATAGTACAGAGTAGAAGGTGGATGATGGGCAATAGTACAAGATAGATGACGGGCAATAGTAGGTGGGTGATGGGCAATAGTAGAAGGTGGATGGTAGGCAATAGTACAAGGTGGATGATGGGCAATAGTACAAGGTGGATGATGGGCAATAGTACAAGGTGGATGATGGGCAATAGTAGAAAGTAGGTGATGGGCAATAGTAGAAAGTAGGTGATGGGCAATAGTAGAAGGTGGATGATGGACAGTAGTAGAAGGTGGATGATGGACAGTAGTAGAAGGTGGATGATGGGCAATAGTAGAAGGTGGATGATGGACAGTAGTAGAAGGTGGGTGATAGGCAACAGTAGGTGGGTGATAGTAGTAGAAGGTAGTACAGTATGTAGTAATCCAATATAATAAGGAAGAGGTCGATACATAATGGTGCTTGTAAATGGTAGTACATGAAGTAGTAGGCTAATAGAAGACCATGAAGGAGGGGTAGATACATAATAGTATATGGTAGTGTAGTAGTAAACCTATCCAAAACAGTATAGGAGAGGAAGATGGGTAGATAGTAGTAGAGAGTAGTAAGACCTATCCAGTATTATAGGAGAGGGAGGTAGATGCGTAATAGTTGGTGGTATAGTCGCGGTGCACGACTCTGAGGTTGTCATTATCGTACCCTGGCAACCTACCATTCAAACGTGCGTCCGATTTCATGTCATGTTATACACGAATCATATTATTATGCACAAATATATTATACACGAACGTATTATACACGAATCACATGCGTCTCGTATTATACACGAAATCAGACGCGCTTTTGAATGGTAGGTTGCCAGAGCACGATAATAACAACCTCAGTCACGTGCCGCGACTATAGTCATGCTTTTCTGTTTCTGTCTCTCAGCTATTCTCTGTCATACCTTTATTCTTGGACATTTCTCTCTCTTTCATGTTGCTCAACTTGTGTCCTTTCTTGATCATGTTCATCTTCTTTTTTTCCCTTTATTTATTATTTTACTATCTCTTTTATTTATAGGTGGTGGCAGCGTGCATCCACTCACTTGATGTAGTGTTCAGCATCTAGGTTTATTTACTCATGCCTTTAACCTGTTATACTGTACAGTGTTTTCATATCTTCACATATTTTTTTACAGGATCCTTTTGGGTTATGTCTTATTTGCTTTTATGTCCATCCTCTTTCTTCTTTATAATTTATGCCATTAGTCCATCTCATTTAGTGTTGTTTATATCTTTTACTTTTTCTCCCAAGGTCTATTCATTGTCATTCTGTTTATTGGTACTCTCATGTCTCTCCTTGGCCATGTCCATCTTCTTGCTTCCATATCATTACTTTTATTGCATTTTTTTCCCCCTGGGTCATTTAGTGTTCTTTTATATTTACTTTTTAAATCCATCCATCCATCGATCATCCAGTCCTACATTGCCATATGAGGAGTGTAGGAGCCCGTGGCTAAGCAGTTGGACCCGACATTTAAGATGAGAGTGACCAGCCTCACTCATCCCTGAGTGGCATTACATGAGCAATAAACCCCAATCATTCCTTGGACATAAACCTTCACCGGCTCAGTCCGATTGGAGCGCAATAAATTCGTTCAGCAAAATTATACCCTTTTCACAATAACAGTCCAGATTTGTTATGTTGCAGCTTATTTTACGTTGCTCAGTGACGGAAAAAGGTGATACTATCCATCTTTTCCTTACCACTGCCTTATGACTAGCATCATTAACTAGTGTTAATTTATTGTGACATCGTATGCTGGTGTTAATCTGTTGTTGGCGCTTCACAGTCAAAAGTGAGAGGTGGCAATTTTTAGTCAGGTTCAAGTAAAACGGACGTAGTTTGTTTAAATTTTGCCTTGTTGCCACTTGGTTTCTGCTGCCTAGTGCTGGATGATTGTTATATCTTTATCCTGGTACTGTATGTACACCTCAGCCTCGTAGTCTTTGGCATAGGTTTCATAGTGCCTCTTTGTAAGCTGTTTACACCCATACCTTGTTATTTTGGGGGAGGCAGTGGCTGAATCGGTAGAGAGGCGGCTTGCAGTCCTAATGGACCCAGGATCGAATCCCGGCTGGGGCAGGGAACAGTTTAAGGATTTGAATTTCCTAAAATAAAAGCAGACTTTCCTGATCTGCCAGATGACCCGCCGACATGTCGTAAAAGTACCCCTGCTAATACCAGTACACCAGTCCTGTATGAGACAGCCCTAGCATGTATTCAATATGGACGGTGGGTGTTAGCGCCGAAGTGGTGACATGTGGAGGTGTAGGAGGACTACTGGGCCTTGGGATAGGCCACTGCCCCCAAGAAATAGGCTCTGAGCCTTTGCCCAGAGTCGGACACTTAAAAAAAAAGGGGGGGGGGGCACATTTATAACCGGCACTTCACTAGATCGAGCACAAGAAACGGGAACATTCCCACAATCCGAACAGTTTGAATGTCCGTCATCTTGCTAGTCCGACACCTCGTCTCTCCAGTCCGACACTCCACCTCTCCCTAGGTTTGAAACAAAGCTCTCCCGGTCCTCCCTTCCTCCTTCCATCCCCTGTCTTCTTTTTCTTCTTCCTCTATCCCCCACCACTGCCATGCATATATCCCTCCATGTCCCCTTGCCCTTCCCCACCCCTGCTTGTATCCCATGTGTGTGAATGGTGAATGATTGAGTTAGAGTGGTGAGTGAGTGACAGAGTGAGTGAGACTTGGGGGGAGAGGTAGTAGAGCAGGTTGGCTATCTTGTCTCTTTCCCTGTCCCCCAACCCCCACTTGGCATACTGCCAGCTGCCTGCCTGGCTGTTTAGTTGCCCCCTGAAGCCTTTCAACACCACACGTGCCACCAGCCTACCCTCCTGCATGTGATGTTTGATGTGCCATTTTTTAGAAATAGTATTGTTTATGAGGATAACAACACCTGTGGTGTTTGTGTCAGTCTCTCTTGATTGAGTAAGGTATATGAGAGTTTGGGTTTGGGTCTGGAATGCATCTTTGACGTTTCTTCAGTATCTTATGGGGAAAATTGCATCAATATCCAACATATTCGCTGACCGAGCATGCCCACTGGTACTCAACACTGCCGGATATCGGGGTCTGGGTGTATTCTGCTTATTATACCTCAACATTCACTTGTATGTTATGTTGTGTAGCGAGTCCTTGAATGACAGGCCTGGGAGGGGGTTGGAACTGCAAGTGAAGAGTTGTGAGGAAGGAGGGGACTTGAATGTGTAAGTGCTGTGAGGAGGAGGAGGAGGGGTAGATTGAGATGGTTTGGGCATATGGAGAGGATGGCAGCTGGGTGCAGAGGGTGAGAGGTGTGAATGTTGAGGGTGGAGTTGCAAGAGGTAGACTGAAAGACAGGACGAGGTCGTAAAGTGTGACCTCATGTTTAGAGACTGAATAGAGAGACTGCCAGAGATCAAGCAGAGAGGAGCGCTGCCATTGAGTGAATAAGGCCATCACATGCAAGCATGTTGGAGCCTTTATAGACAAAGCATGAGAGAGAGAAAATATGGATAAGAAAGAGGGAAGAAAGAAAACCGAGTCACTTAAAATTACACCATCTATCCCTGTTTAGGAAAATAATACAGCCAGTACGTAGACAAATGTCATGTCAGTATATATTGCATTACAGTACAGATCCCTCCCCCCTCTTTTATTTATATGGTTCTGGTAACTGAATAACAGTCTCCATCATACACCCCTCAGAACAAGTATCACATCCCTTACCATACAAAACATTCTGATGTATAGTAAAATATACACTCTTAAGTTATACTTTGCACCAGTCAACTTGTCCCTATATTCACACCTCATCCTATCAGTCACCCTTTATTTAGCAACAGAAATTTTACTCCTATTACCAAAGTGGTGATTTCTGTCACACACTATGTTCATATTTATTAATAAGTATTACACTGATTTATGACAAGTCTGAAATGGTGGGTAAGAGGGTGCAGCTCTACAGACAAGTTTCTGGCCTGTAGTATAAAATCCTAAAGAGCACTGACACTACCAAGCCTCACAGACATAGCATTGGTTTTTAGGAACCATCAACCACCAGCTGCAGTTCTGCCTAAAGAGGCTTTCATGCATAAATGCACAGACATAGCACTGTTCCACGGTCCTTCATCCCAAGCTTTGAACCCTTGTGGGTCTTTTACTATAGTGGACTTGGGCTAAACATATAGGTAAGACCCAACCTCCCCCACACCAACAGTGTGACACACAGCAAGCTTGAACTTGGTGCATTTTGATTTGGAGTCCAGCACACTTACCAACCACATCACTAGGTACAAGCACTTGTGTATGGGCAATATTTATCCTTAGTACAGTATTTTTGGTATTTATAATAATATAAAATTTCTGATTCAGGATGTTTATACAGCAAACATCATTCTTCATAAGGGTAAGAAAAAAAAAAAAAAATGTACTCTTTCTACATGAGTGGTACTGTACAGTAAACTGGGAAAACTAGACTATCATCCTAACTTGGCCCAGATTTTTGTCCTTTTGCAGCTTATTTCATGTAGCACTGTGACAGACAGACATAACAGTTCTACATCCTTTCCACAGCACTTCTTCATTAATAGCGCCACATTTTTGTGTAAATGTCTTTACAACGCAGCAAACAAGCATTAGGCCAAGTTAGAGCAAAGAGTAGAGCAACTTAGTGTTACAACTAGCAAAGGAACTTCACTGGGTAATTTTTCGGTCCTTTAACATAAGCTAAAAACAATGTCAGAGAATGGGACAGAGTATATAAAGATTAAGTCATTATACAGATATATAAATCTTATGGCAGGTCATCAGTATAAAAAATGAAACACCAATACAGACATATAGATACCCTGTTCTGGAAACAGCAAGAATATAGTAATAATAAAAATAATAATGAATTAACCAGGAGTACTGTACCCACACAATAGCTACCCCTTGTGGCAATGTCCGTAGTACTAAAAATAACAAAATGTATAACCAGTGTTTATCATGAAGTGGCAGTTAATAATAATCATCACTGCCACATTAACATGAGCATGGGTCCCAGTAATAATAATAGCATATGTATACTGCTAGGTGTGGTTACTGTAAGGTCTCTGACACTATCCTCACTCTCACTCACAGCATGTACAATTCTAAACCCTGTATGGTTCCTTACTCTCCCACACAATTTTATTCTTGTTAGGAAGGGCACCTATAGTTCTTTCACCTTAACTTGGGCCACATTTTAACTTTTGTAGCTTATTGCAGATAGCTCCCCAGAAAAGGACAATATTGTGGCTACATCCTTTTTATAACACTTCTTTGTGGCCAGGATGACATGCTACTGTTAATCTATTGATATGGTGCTACTTCATTCTTCTCGGAGCAGTTTTTGGCCAAGTTAAAGTTAAGTAGGTATAGCTGTGGAATGGCTAATGAAAGCTATATACATAACATAATCACCACTATCTCAACCACTTCCCCACAGAAGGATGGGATGACATAGTGTACTGGAGAGAGAGAGAAAAAAAAAAGGAAGAAAATGGAGGATAACTGTCAAAAAGTCTGCCTAAATAAATGATCCACACACTCCTTTACTTGCCAATAAAGCTCTTCCAATCCTGACTACACCTTGCAGCCACAAACATCCACATCCACACTTTTGCACTTACCCCTCCAGCTATAGTCTGCTGCGGTACTTTCACCTTAACTTGTCTAAATTTTCATTCTTTTGAAGATTATGTAGCTTATTGGCAGAGAAGGGCAGTCATATGGCCATACATCCTTTCAATAGCACTTCTTCATGACTAGCGTCATATGGTTGTGTAAAATCCGTTGTTACACATCAACTCTCAGAAATGGAGAGACGGCAATTTTGTGCCAAGTTAGTCATGGGGAACTAATGCTGTCCTTAAATGTGCCATATTTTTGAGCTATAAGGACTTCGTTTTAGCCCTTGTGGAATCTAGTGGCAGATTTTACTGTGCATTATTGTTTGGCCACATAGAGAACAAGAGACCGACTACAGTCGTTCTATTTTATCAAGGCAGTTTGGGTCGGGCTCTCTGGGACCTCACTCTGTTAGCTCTGTTGCCACATCGTCGCCACACACGTGCTTTTTCTCTCTCTCTCTCTCATATTATATATTAACTACTACTTATTGTATTTTCTTAATTTTTTCTCTTGTTTTCGACTTTTTTTCCACACCACCCCTGAGGTAAAAGTCTATAGGTGCATTTTTTTTTTTTTTTTTTTTTTTTTTTTTAATAGCTTCCATGGCGGAAGACTGACCGATTATGACCCACTCACGCAGGGCTGTTCCTCGTGTCACCACCTGACAATGTCTCAAAGGCAACGCTGACAAGTCTTATGAGATGTATACTATACTACAGCTTTTTTATTGAATTACATCTATACAGAGTGTTTAAAATTCATTTATAAGTAGTTACTAGCTTAAAATAGGAGAGTGAGAGAGAGATAGAGAGAGGTGAACACAAATAATTACACGTGTGTCGGCGGCGATGTGACAACAGAGCTAACAGTGTGACGTCCCAGAGCGTCCCACCCAAACTGCCTTCATAAAATAGAACGACTATAGGAGGGTGTATGTGAATGAGGTATAGGGGGAGGGTGAGACCAAGGATGAGATGGGCGGCGATGGAATGGAGATGTATGTGAGAAAGGGGTGTGTAAGTTGGAAGACAGGCAACCAAATGGTAGAGAACAGGGTGACAAGAAAGTGATTTGTTTGTGGCCATCCCTTACAGGAATATGGTGTTTGGGTGCAGAGAGAAAAACAGACTGGGCACTGTGCATTATATCTCAAGCTGGAAAAAATTACAGAACATGGAATCACCTTTAAAAAAAAAAAAAAGATCCGAGGGGTGAAAGGAAGGACAAAGATGGGGCAGAACAGTCTTGCCATGTCTCTCTCTCCCTATAAAAATAAATTCTAGTTACTCTGTTGTTGTGGCTCCAGGCTCATGTGGATGTAAACCTAGCGGACTATAAGAAAAACGTAGTGTAGCGTGATGACTGCTTGTATATGTTTGTGGAGTGAACTACTGGGTGTGTGAGTGTGTATATCTGTGAAGTGTGTTTTTGGGTGGCAAGAGGGAATGGACTGTAAATCTAATTGTGGATCTGGTACCTGAAAAACTACATGAAGATACTAAGTTCCACAGTACTAAGAATTATCTGCTGTTGTTGCCTCAGGTTCATCTGATTCACTTCCGGAATAATGAGCTGTTGCAAAAGCCCCAGGACTGTGCAGTTCATCATCATCATCCATTAGTTCACTTCCAGCATCATGGGTTGTTGAAGTCGCCCCAGGTTCATCTCTCTTATCATTTTGGTCACTTGCACACTCTTGCTTTAGTGTTGTGGTCCCAGGCTTATCTTGTTTATCATCATCTGGTTCATTTCCATGCTCATTCTTTATTATTGTTGTTTTCTCACACTTTTCTTCTTCTCCTTCAACATCTAGTTTACTTCCAGGCTCAGGTTTTGATGTTGTTTTGTCTAGTTCAATATGTGCTGCTGTTGTCATAGCAGCAGACTTACTTTCTTCACTTACAGAATTATTTGTTGTAGCAGCCCCAGATTCGATTTGTTCAGTTTCAGAATTAGGTGTTTGTGATGCTATGTTTGCATCAGACTCGTCCTGTTCACTTCCAGAATTATTTGTTGATGTTGTTGTTGTAGCCTCAGACTCAGATTGTTTACTTCCAGTATTAGGTGCTTTGGAGGCTCTTTTTGCAGCCTTCCGTTTCTTTTTCCTAGACTCAGAATCGTGCATGTTCTTTATGTGGCTTCTGATGGCAACTTTACTCTTAAAACACTTCCCGCACTGGTCACACTCAAACTTCCTCTGCCCTGTGTGGATGTGGGCGTGTTCCGTTAGGCTGCGCTTTTCTGTAAATTTCTTCCCGCACTCTTCGCACTGAAATTTCTTTGTTCCCGTGTGGTAGTTCATGTGTCGATCAAGGTGGTTCTTCTGTGTAAACTCCTTGCTGCATATTTCGCACCGGAAGTTCTTGATGCCCTGGTGGGTCAGATGGTGACGGGTGAGGTGGCTCTTAAGCTTGAACTTCTTCCCACACTCGTCACACTCAAAGTTTTTCTCCCCAGTGTGAGTCAGTCTGTGCTGTGCCAGGTTTTGCTTTTGAGAGAACGACTTGCCACACAGCTCGCACTCGAACTCCTTCACACCCACGTGAGTCAGCATGTGTCGTTTGAGGTGACTGTTAATGATGAAAAGCTTCTGGCACAAGGGACACTGGTAGTTTTTCACCCCTGAGTGAATCAACATGTGTGTGGTCAGGTTACCCTTAGACGTAAACATATTGCCACACTCTGTGCACTTGAATTTCTTCTCATTCTGGACTGGAGGCTTGTTGAGCTGGTACTCCTCATCGTGGGAAAGTGCATGTCGTTTAAGGTGGCCCTTGGTTGTGAATCTCTTCCCACATTCCTTACACTTGAAGTTTTTGATGTCGGAGTGAGTCAGCGTGTGTTGAATGAGATTCTGCTTCTGGCTGAAAGTCTTGCCACAGTCATTACACTCATAGTCCCTGACCCCCGTGTGGGTTAGCACATGTCGGTTGAGATGGCTCTTGTGCACAAATCTTTTGCCACACTCTTGACATTCGTATTTTTTCTCGCCCGTGTGGATCTTCATGTGCTGGGTGAGGTTGCCCTTTGTTGTGAACAGGTGGCCACACTCCATGCACTGAAATTTCTTATTCAGGCCTTCAATTTCCACCTCCATGCTGTTGTCACAATCCACTTCCATCATGAGAATTTTTCTAGTGTGTTAGGCTGGTACTGTTAACTGGAGGAAAGTTGCTTCTCAGGTTTATAGGTATCAGCAGAATTTTAGGAAGGTAACTTCCTTGTTAATTACCTTGGGTGTAATATTAAAAAGAAAAACTGACAGTTTATGTTAGAGGTCTTACTGTATTTTTTTTCATCATCACTAAAGTGTTCATCACGTATGCACATTCACTTTCATCACTGTATCAGTATATTTTCTCTTTCATCTTTATAATCTAAGCTTGGTATGATACAGATTCTTTCTCCTGTACAGTAATTACTTTGTTAATATTTTCCTCCTCATCACTAAAGCCTTTTCATCGTACACTCTTTTCACCACTAAATCTGTTCTATAAATCATGTATGATAATGCTTTCTCCCCTCATCATCATTTCAGTATACACTCTTTTATTCATTGCCTGGAACTCATTACAAGCTGTTAGGAATGAGTTTCTTTTAACCTGTCTGACCTCTACAACTCGATAACAATCTTTACACTGCACTGACAATACCATACTAGTTCATTCAACCATAGCAGACAAAGGATTAATGTAGGCTACATCCACCCCATCTGAAGCTGCACAAAATCACCTTAAGACAGCAAGAAAATAATAATGAAAGTGCTTGGGTTTAGTTTACCAATGAGTTCCCTTATAAGATGTGTAAAAGTACCATATACCTATTCAAAAACTTACAAGTGCATATAATGCTCCAAATATTTACAAGTTTATTTTTAAATTTGCAAATGTTCCTGATCTAGTAAATTTTGGGAACTTTCATACTGGCTTTAATAGTCAACACTGGAGCATGTTAGTTTTCCAGTATCCAATTATGGGCTTGATAGTATAAAGAGTGTGAGAAATGGAGAGGATTTGCTGTGGAACTATCATACATAAACAGACTGCAAAAAATTAAGGTACTGTATGTATGTAGGGGAAGTCCACAATACTATATGTAAAAAATATATACAGTACCAGGTATATATATCTTAAAGAAAACGATGTTCACAGTTTTAAAAAATAATGCATTTACTGCAAGAAAAGAATGTTCACATGGGGGGGAGGGGTGGAGCTTAAGCAGGAAATGGTTAAACCTCACAATAAATCCCACTAGATTAACTGAAGCTTGTGATTCCTGGAGGCAGACTTGAGGAGCTGAGAAATTTCCTGCAGCTTTGAAAATGCTCTGGAATTCAGTGCTTGGTTGGGGTTGTCACTTCCACTCCTGAAAAAAATACACAACATTAATTCATAATCACCACCACCATCACCATCAGTCACAACTACAGTATCATCATCACTACCATCACCACCACCATCATAATTACAGTATCATATCATCATTACCACCATCACACCTACAGTATCATCATCATCACCACCACTACCATCATAATTACAGTATCATACTATTACCACCATCACACCTACAGTATCATTATCACCACTACTATCATAAGTACAGGATCATATCATCATTACCATCACACCTACAGTATCATTATCACCACCACCACTACCATCATAATTACAGAATCATATCATCATATATATTGTTTAACCAGCCCTTTTAGTATTCAGTGTCTCGGTTTATTTACTCATGCGTTAAACCCATTCCATTTAAGGTTTAATAGCTTTCAGTATTTTCACTGCATCCATTAGGGTTGTCTTTTTTTACCCTTATGTCCATCCTCTTTTTTTTTTTTTTTTTTTTTTTTTTTTTTTTTATGCCACTAACCAGTTTCATTTAGGGCAGTTTTATGTCTTTTATATATTTTTTTCCTCCAGCTTTATTTACTGCTGTGTCATTTTATTTACCGGTTCCCTCATGTCCCTCCTTGGTCATGTCCATCTTCTTGCTTCCATAGCATTCCTTTTGCATTTTTTTTTTTTTTTTCTGCCTCTTTTAGTGTTTTTTTATATTTACTTTTAGATTGGTTCAATAAAATTATACCCTTTTCATTTAAACAGTCCAGATTTGTTCTTCTGCAGCTTATGTCACATAGCTCAGTGACAGAAAAAGACATTACTATATGGTTCTGCATTTTCTCCATAGCACTGCTGCGTGACTAGCACCATATATTGGTGTTAATCTGTTGTTACAGTTTCACACGCAAGATGGAGAGGTGGCAATTTTCAGCCAAGTTAAAGTAAAAAGGATGTAGTTTGTATCAATAATGCCTTAGTGCCACTTGGTTTCTGTTGCCTAGTGCTGGATGTTTATTATATCTCAGTATTTACAGCTGAGCCTCATTGTGTAAGTGGCAAAGGTTTCACAGTCTCTCTCTTAACATTCCCTTGTATGTTGTGTTGTGGGTCCCTGAATGACAGGCCTGGGACAGGATTAGGATTACAAATCAAGAGTTGCTAGGAAGGAGGAGACTTGAATGTGTAAGTGTTGTGAGGAGGTGGAGTGCAGAGGGTGAGAGGTGTGGATGTTGAGGGTAGAGTTGCAAGCGGTAGACCAAAGCCTTATGATGAGGTCATACAGTATGTCATCATGGTTCAGGGACAGCTTAGAGAGACTGCCAGAGATCAAGTAGTGTGGAGGGCTGCCAGTGGGTGAACAAGGCTGTCACATCCAAGCATGTTGGAGCCTTTACAAACAAAGCATGAGAAGAGAGGGAGAAAATAGGGCTAAGACAGGACATACTAAAGGGAAGGAGGGAACAAAACTGATTCACTTAAAATTACACCAACATCCCCTTATTAGGAAATTAATACAGCCATTACTTAGACAAATGCCGTGTCAATATATATTGCATTACAGTACAGGTAAAACCCATTTTTTATATGTATATGGATCTGGTAACTGAATAATAGTCACCATCATACACCCCTCAGAACAAGTATCACATCCCTTACCATACAAAACATTCTGATGTATAGTAAAATATACACTCTTAAGTTATACTTTGCACCAGTCAACTTGTCCCTATATTCACACCTCATCCTATCAGTCACCCTTTATTTAGCAACAGAAATTTTACTCCTGTTACCAAAGTGATTTCTGTCACACACTATGTTCATAATATTAATAAATATTACACTGATGTATAACAAGTCTGAAATGGTGGGTAAGAGGGTGCAGCTCTACAGACAAGTTTCTGGCTTGTAGTATAAAATCCTAAAGAGCACTGACACTACCAAGCCTCACAGACATAGCATTGGTTTTTAGGAACCATCAGCCACCAGCTGCAGTTCTGCCTAAAGAGGCTTTCATGCATAAATGCACAGACATAGCACTGTTCCACGGTCCTTCATCCCAAGCTTTGAACCCTTGTGGGTCTTTTACTATAGTGGACTTGGGCTAAACATATAGGTAAGACCCAACCTCCCCCACACTAACAGTGTGACACACAGCAAGCTTGAACTTGGTGCATTTTGATTTGGAGTCCAGCACACTTACCAACCACATCACTAGGTACAAGCACTGGTGTATGGGCAATATTTATCCTTAGTACAGTATTTTTGGTATTTATAATAATATAAAATTTCTGATTCAGGATGTTTATACAGCAAACATCATTTTACAGTAGGGTAAAAAAAAGAAAATAAATGAAAAAAAAAAAATTACTTTTTGTACACAGGTGGTATTATACAGTAAACTGGGAAAGCTGAACTCGAAAAGCTTGGCCCAGAGTTTTGTCCTTTTGCCGCTTATTTCATGTAGCTGGGTGACAAACTGACAGTTCTACATCCTTTCCACAGCACTTCTTCATTACTAGCACCATTCTTATGTAAATGTCATTACAACTTGGCAATCAAGATGGAGAAAGAACAGTATTAGGCCAAGTTAAAGCGAAGAGTAGAGCAACTTAGTTTTATAAGTAGCAGAGGAACATCAGCGGGCAATATTTCTGTACTTTTAAGGTAATAGCTAAAAACAGTGTCAGAAAATGGGACCTGGTAGTAACCAAGTTTATAAAAAATAAAAAATAAATAAAAAAAAGCACCAATATGTACACATTTGCTACCCCCATCTGGCAATGCCAATAGTAATAAAAAAATAAGTTTCCTGTACACCAAGAAATTATTTACTAAGCTGGGTGGTAACAATATAATCAGTGTATGGCACCTAGTGCTTTAGTGGGTAAATCGTGCACTCAAACTGGATTGAGCCTGTTTAGGTTTATATCCAAGGGGTGGTTAGGGTTTTTTGCTCATGTAATGCCACTCGGATGTGTGAGGCTGGTCACTGTCATCTTAAATGTCGGGACCAACTTGCCTAGACCAGGGCTCCTACGCTTCCCATAGGGTAACACAGGATTAGATGATGATGATAACAAAATGCATCACTTTGTACTGTATAAATGTTTATTATTAAACTGCCATCAATAACAATAATCATCATCATATAACCACGAGCATGGAGACCGGGCAATAATAGTGTGTAGGTGTAGTGCTAGGTCTGCTTACTGTATGGTCTCTGACACCATCCTCACCCTGAACAACACATCCCACATTCATAGCACATACATCTCTACCCTGTATGGTTCCTTACCCTCCCTCACAATATTATTATTGTTAGGAAGGACATGTTAATTTCATTCACCTTAACTTGGCCCAGATTTTCACCCTTTTGCAGCTTATTCCACATAGCTGTAGCAGATAAGGGCAATGTTGTGCCTATATACTTTCCATAGCATTTCTTTGTGGATAGCATCTCATTTTATGTTAATCTATTCCCACAACTCTTCATGCATGACAATTTGATGTCAGATTTAGGAAAGTATAGAGTCTTGCCATGTCACTTTTTTCCAACAAGATCAAATCCTAGATTTGTTGTTCTTGTGTCTCCAGGCTCATGTGGATGTGAACCAAATGGACTGTGGGGAAAGCATAGTGTTGGATGATGACTGAGTGTGGAGTGAACTACTGGGTGTTTGGCTGTGCTTTTATGTCTGTGAAATGTAGTTCTGGGAGGCAGAAGGGAATGGGCTGTAAGTCTATTTGTGAATCTGGTACCTGAAAAATTACTTCTAGATACAAAGTTCCACAGTACTAAGAACTATCTGCTGTTGTGGTCTCAGGTTCGTCTGAGTCATTTCCGGAATAATGTGCTGTTGCAAAAGCCCCAGGATCATGTAGTTCATCATCATCATCTAACTCGTTTCCAGCATCATGGGTTGTTGGTGTCGCACCAGGTTCATCTCTCTTATCATCATTATCATTTTGTTTACTTCCAGACTCTTGCTTTAGTGTTGTGGCCCCTGAGTTATCTGGTTCATCATCATAATCATCATCTAGTTCACTTCCATGCTCATTCTTTATTATTGTTGCTTCCTCAGGCATATCTTGCTCATCATCAGCAGCAGCAACATCTGGGTCACATCCATGCTCATTCTTTATTATTTTTGTTTCCTCAGGCTTTTCTTGTTCACCATCATCTAGTTTACTTCCAGGCTCAGGTTTTGTAATTTTAGGCTCTTCAACATGTGCTGCTGCTGCTGTTGTCATTGCACCGGATGTATCTTCACTTCCAGAATTATTTGTTGCTGTAGCCCCAGATTCTGTTTGTTTTGTTTCAGAATTAGGTGTTTTTGATGAAGTTTTTGCACCTGATTCATCTTGTTCACTTCCAGAATTATTTGTTGATGTGGATGATAATGCAGCCCACCACTCATCTTCACTTTCAGAATTATCTGTTGATGTTGATGACGTTGTAGCCCCAAACTCAGATTGTGTACTTCCAGTATTAGGTGCTTTTGATGCTCTTTTCAAAACCTTCCGCCTTTTTTGTCTTGATTCAAAATTGTGCATGTTCTGTATGTGGCTTCTGATGGCATCTTTACTCTTAAAACACTCTCCACACTGGTCACACTCAAATTTCCTCTGCCCTGTGTGGATGTGAGCGTGTTCCGTTAGGCTGCGCTTTTCCATAAACGTCTTCCCACACTCTCCACACTCAAATTTCTTTGTTCCAGTGTGGGAGTTCATATGGCAATTAAGATTGTTCTTCTGTGTAAACCCCTTGCCGCAAATTTCGCACCGGAATTTCTTGATCCCCTGGTGGGACAACCGGTGACGGGTGAGGTGGCTCTTAAGCTTGAACCTCTTCCCGCATTCGCTGCATTCAAAGTTTTTCTCCCCAGTGTGAGTCAGCCTATGCTGCTCTAGGTTTTGCTTTTGAGAAAACGACTTGCTGCACAGCTCGCACTCGAACTGTCTCACACCTACATGAGTCAGATGGTGACGGGTGAGGTGGCTCTTAAGCTTGAACTTCTTCCCACACTCGTCACACTCAAAGTTTTTCTCCCCAGTGTGAGTCAGTCTGTGCTGTGCCAGGTTTTGCTTTTGAGAGAACGACTTGCCGCACAGCTCACACTCAAACTCCTTCACCCCCACGTGGGTCAGCATGTGTCGTTTGAGGTGACTGTTAATGATGAAAAGCTTCTGGCACAAGGGACACTGGTAGTTTTTCACACCTGAGTGAATCAGCATGTGTGTGGTCAGGTTACCCTTAGACGTAAACACGTTTCCGCACTCTATGCACTTGAATTTCTTCTCATTCTGGACCGGAGGCTTGTTGAGCTGGTACTCCTTTTCATGGGAGAGTGCATGCCGTTTGAGTTGGCCCTTGGTCCTGAATGTCTTCCCACATTCCTTACACTTGAAATTTTTGATATCGGAGTGAGTCAGCGTGTGTTCAATGAGGTTTTGCTTCTGGCTGAAAGTCTTGCCACAGTCATTACACTCAAAGTCCCTGACCCCCGTGTGGGTTAGCACATGTCGGTTGAGGTGGCTCTTGTGCATGAATCTTTTGCCACACTCTTGACATTCATGGTTTTTCTTGCCTGTGTGGATCTTCATGTGCTGGGTGAGGTTGCCCTTTGTTGTGAAGTGGCTGCCACACTCCATGCACTGAAATTTCTTATTCAGGCTGTCAGTTTCCACCTCCATGTTGTCGTCACAATCCACTTCCATCGTGGCAGCGTTTACTGTATTGTCCTCACTTTATGGCTGGTACAATAAAACTATTGTATTTCTCTCATTATCACTGAGATTTTCCAGTCTCACCTTGATCCTCACTTTGGTATAATAAGACCACTTTATCTCTCATCACTGAAATTTCTTAATTTGTCCTTTCAGTTTTGTCACTTGAGTAAAACAAGACAGTACTTCTCTTGTTACTGTATCACTGAAATTTCCTAGTCTGACCTGCAATTTCCTTACTTTGAGACTGGTATGATGGGACTACTGACAATCCTGATTATGTTATTTGTGTTTCAAAAAACCACATCTATTCCAGTCAGGCTGGTACTGTTAACTGGGGGAAGGTTGCTACTCAGGTTTATAGGTATTGGTGGAATTTTTTGATAACTTTTGTGTGCAATTTACCTTGGACTTAATACCAGAAAGAAACATAAGCTGACAGTTTATACAAGGTTTTATTGTATTTTTTTTTTTCCATCATCACTTTATGCATATTCTTTTTCATCACCTTATCGGTATACCATACTTTCTTTTTAATTTCTGTAATCTAAGCTTGGTATGACAGATTCTTTTTCCTGCACAGTAATTACTTTAATATATTCCTTTTCACCACCAAAGCCTGTTCTGTAAGCCATCTATGGTTGTGCTGTCTTTCATCACTATAATTTTAGTATACACACTGATTAATTCATTACCTGAAACTCATTACAAGGTGTTATGAATGAGTTTCTTTTCCCTTCTGTCCCTACCACTCAGTAACAATTATTTACACTTCACTCACACTACCATATTATTTTATTCAACCATAGCACACAAGGGATTAATGTAGACTATATCCATCTCATTATTCACACAAAGCTGCACAGAATCACCTCAAGACAGCAGGAAAACAATAATGATTAAGAGCGTGGGTTTAGTTTCCCAAATATGAGGTTCCTTATAAGATTTAACTGTAAAAGTACCTTATGTAAGTATTCCGAAACCTCAGTCGGATAGACACAGTCCTTGTCATAAGTGATGTTGAAAAATACAAGTCACATACATACATATATCTTATATTAATAATTTATAGTTCCACATAACTGACATTAATAAGCTATGATGTTTTCTGAAATAGTGCAAATGCTTCCAAGTATATTTTAAAATACTGCAAACATTTCCCAGAGCATTAAAAAATGTTACAAATGTTTCCAAGTGTTATAAAACAAGTTTATTAAAAAATGTGCTTACGATCCTGGTCTGGTAAATTTTGGTAACTTTCATATTGGCTTTACTAGTCAACAATGGAGCATGTCAATTTTCCAGCATCTAATTATGGGCTTGATAGTATGGAGAGTGTAAGCAAGGGTGAGGATTTGCTGTGAAACTACTATACCATACCGTACATATACAGGTCAAAGAAAGTTAAGTTATATATGTAATGGAAGACCACAGTTTATATGTTTAAAAATTATATTATTTTTAAAAGAGAAACTAATGTTCACAGTGTCAAGAAAAAATGCAATTACTTAAGTCCAGAATATAAAAAATTGATTTTTTATTTTTTTTACAATAGAAAACATTTATGTAAAAAGAAAAAAAAAAAAAATGCAATGGGTATGGTAGGTGTTAAAGAGACAGTCAAACCTCGCAATAAATCCCACTAGATTAACCGAGGCGTGTGAATCCTGAGTGTACTCTTGAGGATCCGAGAAACTTCCTGTGGCTGTCAAAACACTGTGGGATTTAGTGCTTGGCTGGGGTCGTCAGCTCCACACCTGTAAAAATATACAACATTAATTCAGCACCACCACCACAACTGCAGTATCAGCACCACCATCACAACTACATTACTATAATCACCACCATCACAACTACATTACTATAATCACCACCATCACAACTGCAGTACCATTATCATCATCATCATCTCTCTCTCTTCCCACATACAGATGGGGTAAGGTCAGAAAGCAAGGAGAGATACAATGAAACACCAGCATGCCCAGGGAAGTGAAACATACACTCATTGAATCGTCATTCAAGCCACAGGATTCCTGGGAATACATATTTAAATAATAAAATTAATACACTTTATCTCATTTTTACAGGTTTCCCTTCAAGACCTGTTTATCGCAAGGTGCCGCAGGAGGCTTCACATCATATATATATATATATATATATATTACATGAGGTTAAGTATGAACCAAAACTGCCTAGAAAAGTGGTACAGAGCCTAAACCACATAACCTAACCCATCCCAATAACCTAATTTTAATGTGGTGTTGGAAAGGGGTGCTTTCACGTGATGACACTGATATAACCAAGCTGATCTGCCCGGTAATAAAAAATCCCTCAACTATATCCCTATCCCCCGAAAGGACGATGGTGGGCTGCAAGAGGAAGGCCAACCTGCAGCCCACTGGGTTCACGTTCAGATGAAGTTGAGGCAGTAAGAGCTAATAATAACATACTTTGCTGTGCTAACGTAGTGACATTCGTTCCAGTACCTCAACACATTGGACGCTTTGTTGCAACCGGCGGTCGTTGACATTTCCGCCCAGCAGGAAAGAAATAGGTCACCCCCACAGATGCCAACCAGTCACGAATAAGTGCATGGTGGAAGAGAAACCTTGGCCACCTCAGAAGGAAGGTTTCGGTGATGTCTTCAAGCTGGGGAGATCACCGGCGCCGATGGTTCATCATGAAAATCGGACACGGTATAAGAATGGAAGTCACTCGCCAGGCCAGTGCAAGTGCGGCCTTTCTGCTTTCTCGTATTCGTATTGTTACGATGACCGTGCACTCATTCGGGTACGTACAACTCTTTTAAAGTTTGAAAACCTTAGGAAAAACGTTATTATACACCCATTGCATTTATACTTGAGTTATGGTACCAGTTTCTTTTTATTGTTACCAGAATTCTGTATCAGTAAAGGGGAACAATTTCAAAGGCATGCCAGAAAACATCCAGCATCCCTGATGTTCCAGTATTCGTGACATTTAAACTATATAATACACCAAACACTGATACACATCATTGCCGTTTTTTTTTTTTTTTTTTTTTTTCAAACGCTGTATTAACTTCCCATAATCTTAAGGTTCTCTCTCTCTCTCTCTCTCTCTCTCTCTCTCTCTCTCTCTCTCTCTCTCCGCTGAATTGATTTACGTTAGTATACCTTACTAAAATTTGTCATGGTTCACACATCCATCATCTTTATCATCATCAGTCCGAGTCAATCCACTGCAACACAAAGGACCCAGCATCTTTCCCTCTGTTATGTGTTTCTCGTCATCCCACATGAGCTCCCTCAAATAAATGTTTCAAACTAGCTCGAAAATAAACTTTCTAGACTACTGAGGAGTGCAGCTCATCTAAAATATTAAACCATATATGATCGTAATAGTTTGAGGAAAATTACTGAATAATGAATTCTAGAACCAGGCAAGTGAAGCTGCTGATGAGGGAGTTGCTGTTTAAAGAAATTTGTTAGAATAACCGCTCGTTCGCCAGTAATGGCGGCTGACTTTCATGCATTGTTATTTGAGGTAAGTAAATTATGCAGGTTCTATCGGAAAAATTTAAATAGTGATCAAACATAAGGTGCTTGGAATATGTTTGGGTCTACCAGCATAATGTATGGAATTACATGTGTAGTGTTAATTTAATGTTGAAGTGACTGTTGGACTGATATTTTGAATGTTGAATTTGGCGGGTGATAATATAGTGATGAATTCTGAGCAGTTGTATTAGCAGTCAGTATGTTTTTGCTAGTTCTTATTTTTTCTTGGCTGCATCTTGAATTTGAGTCACAGCAGATTAACATTAGGACATGTTACTAGTGACAAACATAGATATTGTCACAAAGAACTGCAGTGGAAAAGATGTCGCTCTGCAATATTGCCTTTTTCTGCCACTGAGCTATGTGGAATTAGCTGCAGAAGAACTAAAATCTGGGCCAGGTAAGAGAAGAAAGGGAGAGGGGGGCATGCAGTTTTTTGGTATTCTTTGTTTCAGTCGAATTGTCTCCCTCTCTATTTCCCATTGCTTGTGACCCCCATCATTTCAAACGCCGTGTGTCCAGGCATCTCGAAATAACAGATCATGAATTTGGCCCTCTGTTTTCTTGCTTTTATCTTGGAGGAATCAATCTTGTGGGCTTTTGGCCTTTGGTTCCTTTTTCCTTGCTTAAAATAAAGTACTGGTTGTTTCATAAATGGGTACTGGTATGTAATTGGCCAGTTTGTGTTGCAGGTGTTTGAAAAGCAATATTTCAAATTTTTCAGATGACAGCCTGGTCTAACAACCTAACATCAATTAAATATCTGTCTATCTATCTATCTATTGCCAGACGCCACTGTCCCGCAAGGGGTGGCTATTTGACTTATTTGTTTTACGGGGAGGGGCACCAACCCTCCACCAACCCACTTGTTGACACGTAGGGACTCTAGGGAGCACGTATGGTTTGGTTATATGGTTACCACCCAGCATTGTAAATGGTTTCTTGGCTTACAGGAAACCATTTGGCTTGTCACTCAATGTAAAGCCACCTGTAAAAGAAAGAAAAGCAATAAGAAGTGACAGGAAAGATGGGAGAAAGGAAGAGAGGAGGTCAGGCACAGAAAAGGAATGATAAAGGCTAAGGAAGAAGTAGGCAGCACTACATCAAGTGAGTGGATGATGGTCGACACCACCAACCATTAAGATGTATTATGAGAGCAGTAAATCCCAACTACCTCTCATATGTATTATGAGAGCAATAAACCCTAACTACCTCTCAGATGTATTATTCATTCATTCATTGCCAGACGCCATGTATCCCAGACGGGGTGGCCAATGGCTTAGAGTTAATTGTTTTACAGGGAGGGGCACTAATCCTCCACCAACCCCACTTGACACGTAGGGATGCCAACAGCATCTGGTGTTCCCAGGCGGTCACCCATCCAAGTACTAACCAGACCCAACGTTGCTTGAGAGCAATAAATCCCAACTACCTCTCAGATGTATTATGGAGGCATCACAAGACTCCCACAGCAGCACACCACAACACTCCACAGCTCACCCAGGTCATCACCTCATCTAAGCTTTTATCCCAATGCAGATTGTCACCTGATGTGGAATATGGGCAGCACATTTGACTTCCCTGTGTCGGTGGCACAACACCCACAGCAGCAAGCCATGGCACACACCCAGCCATCCAAGCCTTCACCTCATCACAACCCTGGCTGACTCACAGAAAGGCTAACAACCAGGTAAGTTTATAGTGTACAGGTGTTTCCTGTAACCAGCAATGTTCCCTAACCCCTTTTGGCTTATTTATTGTCCATGTATAGTGGGCTGGAGGGATGGATCTGACAAGTCTCACTCCTTCCTCATAGCTAAGGCTCAGAATTTCCTAAAGCCATGAGTCTGTATTGAAGTAGTGGGAGTAACCCAGTTTTGTCAGGTGAAAATATGATGTAGTTGCTGCACAGGAAGGCAGACACCAGAAAAATTTATTATAGTGTGTTTTTATTAACCTGACAGATTTCTAACCTCCCTCTGAGCTTATTTAATGGTAAGGTGTAGTCATGTGGGAGGCTTGATTTGACTAGTAACCAAGGAGACTAACATCTCTTCCTAAGTGATTTATTTTTGAACATGGCTGAATAATATCCTTGTGTACATTGTGATGCAGAATGACAATACTAAAAGGATGTATATAACACAGAAGGGGACAGTAAAGTGTAAAACAAAATAAATTGCTTGAAAAATAAATGTTAGGGAGCATCATGAACTGTCAAGAATATTGGCCACACTTTCTCACTTTGTTTCTGATTCCTCCCTCACTGCAGCTTAAAAAAAAATAATAATAATAATAATAATGATGATGGTGAGGTCTTTAATTATTATTCTGGCATTAAGCTGGAGGAAATGCCAGAGGACAGAAATCTCCATCACATTAAGATAAAGAAACTAGTTAGAATAAAAAAAAAGTCTAGAAAACAAAAACTGTCTGTCCATATGTTTAGGCCTGTAAAGTAGTGTCAGGATTCCAGGGACTTGAAGGATAAGTGAGTGAGTCTGTGACCCATTTCAGTCTTTTCTACCATGCTTTCTGGGCCCTCCCACACTCCATCCTATTGTGGGGAAAAGAGGTCAGGATGATGGTAATGATGATGATGGTAGAACGTATGTCTGAGTTTGAGCCAATTATACCAGTAGTTTTAATGATTAGTGAGTGAATGATAATAATAATAATAATGATAATAATAGAGATGTATGCTGTCTGGTCAATGTTCTTCTTTCACTTATGCATTCATGTTCATGTATCCATACCCATGTCATTTACTAGTGGGAATGGAGGTAGGATGATGATGATAGGGATATAACATTGTGTGTGTGTGTTCTTACCTAATTGTATTTTTACAGGAATGAGTCAAGCTTGTACTGTCCTGTGTATTAAACCATTTTTATCATACATATCCTGTGTGTGTGTGTGTGTGTGTGTGTGTGTGTGTGTGTGTGTGTGTGAGCCATGTCACTGGCCACTCTTGGTAGCTATCATGCCATTATGATTCCCTTGTATTGTACACTACCCATCCTAGTCAGGTGTGGAAAGTGGGGTTAGGGTGATGATGATGATGATGATGATGAGAGGGAGATGCACTTTGGGTGTGCAGTGGGAAATAAGGTAATGATGGTGATGATTATGTATTGTGTTTGTGTGTTTCCAGGGTTGTGACTGTGTTTTATACTTTGGCATCCAGCAAACAAGAATGGCACTCCACATCCATCGTAACATTGGCAACAGCAAGACATCAGCAACAGCAGTAACAAGAACAGCAGTAGCAGTAATAAACAAAAACAGAAGCAGTAACAAAAACATGACTAACAGAGGCAGTAACAAAAACATGACTAACAGAAGCAGTAACAAAAACATGACTAACAGAAGCAGTAACAAGAACAGCAATAGCAGTAATAAACAAGAACAGAAGCAGTAACAAAAACTTGATTAACAGAAGCAGTAACAAAAACATGACTAACAGAAGCAGTAACAAGAACAGCAGTAGCGGCAATAAACAAGAACAGAAGCAGTAACAAAAACTTGATTAACAGAAGCAGTAACAAAAACATGACTAACAGAAGCAGTAACAAGAACAGCAGTAGCGGTAATAAACAAGAACAGAAGCAGTAACAAAAACTTGATTAACAGAAGCAGTAACAAAAACATGACTAACAGAAGCAGTAACAAAAACAGCAGTAGCGGTAATGAACAAGAACAGAAGCAGTAACAAAAACTTGATTAACAGAAGCAGTAACAAAAACTTGATTAACAGAAGCAGTAACAAAAACATGACTAACAGAAGCAGGAACAAGAACAGCAGTAGCGTAATGAACAAGAACAGAAGCAGGAATAAAAACTTGATTAACAGAAGCAGTAACAATAACAAGAACAGCAGCGGCAGTAATGACAGCCGCTGCAATGACAACAACATCGACAAAAAAATGTACGAGCAGGTAATTCATAAGTTTTGTCATTCTTCTCATCAGTTAACCCCTTCAACCCTGTGATATTTAATTTTTAGTTTATTTTTGCTATCTATAGACAGTTGTATTCATTTTACATTTGTGTATGTGTGTGTTAGAAATACAGTAGTCTTATTACTTCACTACTTGAGACTTTAAGCTGAGAAAAACTTGCCTTTGGTTGGGATATGGTGATGATAGGAGCAACAACAGATAAATACAGTATATACAGTGTTAGCAGATTCAAGGTGTGAAGGAGGTACTCTAGCACTTCGGCTCTACAAGTGTGTGTGTATAGTATGTTAAAATTGTATGTTACTTCTACCTTGCTGGTGTGTGTGTGTGTGTGTGTTAATGAGTTATTATGAGGGCACCTGTCATTCACTGTGGGTGTTATGCTGCTTTTGGTTGCCTCTACACTGAGTGCCAACAATTTCTAAGGCATGAGTAGGTGCCATCCATCAGATGTAGTGCTGCCATAAGTGACTGCACTGAGTGACAAGCCCAGGAAGACACTTACTATGCTGGGTGATGACCATACCATAAGCCAAATGGTTGCTGTGTCTCAGGAAATAATTTACTGTACAATACTGCCATAATGGATTAATGTGTTCCAAGTGAATGAGGCTGGTAAGGGTTCACATCTGAGAGGTAGTTGGAGTTTATTGCCCTCATAATATCTGTCAGTAGCCAGTGAGGATGGTCACCCTTGCCTTGGCCTGAATTGCCTAGCCCTGGACCCCTGTGCTACTGATGGGGCAAAGAATGGATGAGTTTTGTATTTTATTTGTGCAGTTTATGTATTGATATAAAGAAGACACCAAGAAACTCTAATAGGCAGAATTAAGGAAGAAGAGCTGAACACTTCAATAGCTGACATTTCTTTTTCCCAGTGGTTGCAGCATAAAAGTAATTGGCTGGCTTTTGCACTAGGTTTAGCTTCCAGTGTATAGAAAACATCAGCTGTGCCATGGCCAACCTTGGTATTAAAATTCGTAAAGTGGAAGTATGATATCTTGTGTATGTCTGTATATATGCATGTATCTAGGTCTCCTGAAGAATATACTGTTAATAAATGTGATATTTTCCAGGCCCTTTGCAGTATGTGTAATTGTCTGCCACATTACAAGACCAACAGCAGTACAGTATTAGCCAAGATTACATTGCTGGATCAGGAGCAATATCACCCACGTTTCACACACCTGCCACCACCACCCACCTAGCAGAAGAAATATAGGGAGGTAAGAGATTTGACCTTGTAGACAGCAGGGATTGAGGTAAGACATGAAGTAGAAGAGATAAGAGGTAGGAAGTGTTAGAAGAAAGCAGTAGGAAATTTTAGATAGACGAGATAGGTAGGACATGTTAGATTTTAGGTAGAACAGAGAGGTAGGAAAATTTAGGTAGAAGATATTGAGGTGGGAAATTTAAAAACAGATTGAGGTAAGAAATTTTAAGTAGAAGAGATAGAGGTGGAAATTTTAAGTCAAAGATAGAAGTAGGAAATTTTAGACAGAAGAGATAGAGGTAGGAAATTTTAGATAGTTAACGGTAGTAGAAAAAGAGACAGGTATTATAAATTGCGACCATTTTTTTCCTCGTAAAGTATCAAGCCTTGTGGCAACATTATTATTATTATTATTATTATTACTGTTTTATCAGTTTATTATTATTTTTGAAACCCCACATCCCTGTGGGAATTTTTTTCTTTTATTATTATTATTATTATTATTATTATTAATACTAGAATGGATGTGGAAGATGTGCAGATTAGCCTGGGAGGAAGGTAGAGTCCCGGAGGATTGGAAGTCAGGTATAATTATTCCCTTGTACAAAGGAAAAGGGGAAAAAGAAGTGTGTGGTAATCACAGGGGCATTTGTCTTCTTAGTATAATAGGAAAAGTGTATGGTAGGATACTTATAGACAGAGTTAGAGAAAGAACAGAGGAATTAGTTGAAGAACAGGGAGGCTTTAGGAAGGGAAGTGGTTGTGTAGATCAGATATTCATTCTTAGATCTTTAGTGGAAAAGTTTCTAGAGGGGAAAGAAGTTGTATGCGGCTTTCATGGATTTGGAGAAAGCATATGACAGGGTGGATAGACAAGGATTGTGGAAAGTGTTAAGAATATATGGAGTAGATGGGAAGTTGTTGAATGCTGTGAAGAGTATGTACGTTGGTGCGAAGGCTGCAGTGCGTGTGGATGGTGAACTAAGTGAATTTTTCTCTTTGAAAGTTGGGTTGAAACAGGGATGTGTCATGTCTCCATGGTTGTTCAATCTGTACATGGATGGGGTAATAAAAGAGGTACAAGGTAGGGTAGTGGATGTTGGAGTGGCCCTGGTGAGAGAGGATAGTGTTTGGAAACTCCCTGTTTGCAGATGATACTGTGTTGTTGAGTGAAGACGAAGGGGAGCTGCAAGGCTTGGTGGATGAGTTTGGGAGAGTGTGTAAGAAATGGAATCTAAAGGTGAATGTAGGGAAGAGTAAAGTGATGGTCTTTGAGAGAGGTGAAGTCAGTGAATGTACAGCGAGGTTGGATGGTGAGGAATTGGAAAATGTGAGTACGTTTAAGTACTTGGGTAGTGTGATGAGTAAGGATGGAGGTTGGAGAGTGAAGTGCTTGAAAGGGTACAGAAGGGAAGAAAGGTTGCTGGTTCTTTGAAAGCAGTGATAAGAAACAGGGAAGTGAGCATGGAAGTGAAAAAGTTACTACATGACAGTACTGTGATACCAACTCTAACGTACGGAAGTGAAGCTTGGACATTGTTGGAAGGACACAAGTCAAGAGTGAGAGCGGTGGAAAGGAGTTATTTAAGAGGAGCCTGTGGAGTCACATGGAGAGACAGGCTGACGAATGAGGATATAAAGGAGCGTTGTGGTGTGGATGTGGATGTGATAGGAAGCGTTATGAGGAACACACTGAGGTGGTTTGGCCACGTGGAGAGGATGGAGGGTGAAAGACGGACGAAGAGAGTGTATGTGAGTGAGGTGGAAGGGGGAAGAGGGAGGGGGAGGCCGAGGATGAGATGGAGAGATGGGGTGGAGAGGTATATGAGAGAGAGGGGTGTGAGTTGGGAGCAGGGCAGTGAAATGGTGGAGGACAGGGCGACTTGGAGGCGATTTGTTTGTGGCCACCCCAAACGGGATTGAGGCGTCTGGCAATAGATAGATAGATTATTAATTCTACTACTACTACTCATTTTAAAGTTGCAATATTTCAAAGGCTATTTGGCCTCGAGGATTCAACCTTGATCAACTTTGTTAGACAGCAGTCCACTGCTTTTGGCAAAATATGGTGGCAATCTGCACACCAGCTCTATGGATATTATCAGGAACACAGAAAAGTGAATCCAAGAACCGATTAAGCTGGGAAGCTGAAATTTTACTTCAAAATAGCCTTAAGGTGGATGTAGCCGGAGGGGAGTATGGTTCTCCAATCTGTTGATTATTCTCTGAGATCGCCTGGGGTAAAAAATTGGAACCTTTCCCAGTATTCTGGATGTCAGCTAATTTTCCCTGAAGGATGAAAGCTAGAGCCATCAGAGTTCGTGGACTTATCGACTGCAATAACCTGAGGTGACAGGCACAAGATTAGTGACCTTGTCCTCGAGGTCCCTTTATGGCTCGGCATCTAATAGGCAATGGCTGTGGGAAGTTTTTCTGCATCATAATTATCCTTGGACAATTTTATGGCGTTCTAGTCCTTATTATTACATTCATCATCATCATCATGCAGATCTTCTTGCCCACTCCTAGGTGGGACAAAGATCCCTAACCTCAGCTCAGTTGATGGCCAAATGTAGTCAGACTGGAGGGTTGATTTGGCTAGTAACTAAGGAGATTCATTCCTACCTCGTGAGTAGGACTCATCATATTTTACTCGAGTGACCCAGTCCTGTTAGGTGAAAAAATGGGTTTATATGCAAAGGTTCACATCCAGGAGGTGGCTGTTGGATTTTCTGTCACATAGAGCTGGTTGTCAGTTATACTTTAGTTGTTTCCCTTCAGAGCTATCATCATTAATAGCTTCACCCGAAGCGTTTTATTTATTTTATTTTTTATTATTTGATTTTGTTATTTTTATTATTATTATTATTATTATTTTTTTTTTGTAGGCATCCCCAGAGGAGTTCATTAAAATCAGAGAGGCTTATTAGTCTCCTACCAGTCAAACCGATCACGGACTATAAGTTTGCGCAGTTCCATCAGTCTGTTTGCAATTTCGTGTCTGTAATTTCCTCATGCATGGACAGATTTCACTATAACTTCACACAATTGTTCCCAATACCATGATGGTGTGTCACATGCAACAACCAGCCATCTACTCCCAGGGTCAGTGTCACACTTGGGGGTCAGACAAGGTTGGGTGCTGTCATACTTAACAACCATACCTATAGTACATTCATGTCCGCTTTGTAACATGCGCATTGCTATCATACCCAGATTGATACACAGTACATTTGTATGGCTGTCTGGTTATCTGGTGTATGGATTATTTATTTTTATTTGTTTTTCCCTCCTCTATTGTCATTAAAAAAAAAAAAAAAATCCAGTAGGGGACTTTGTATTGCATAGCAGTACTTCATTCACTTGCTTTAACTGATATGGTTACATGCAGCGTTAATACAGTATGCTGTAGGAAATCAGTAAAAGTCATCATTTACTGAACTGAAACATAGACAGGCATATAGATATAACTAAGAGAGAGACAGGTATACAAACTGATAGGTAAATAGAGTGGCTATATTGGGGAAAAATAAATATACATCATTGGACAGTAGTGGTTAATAGGAAGTGAACAGAGATTTTTTAAGGAGGTTTAAAATTAAGATAGGTAGACAGGCAAATAGATAAACATAGATAGATAGTCTGGAAGTAGCAAGGAAACAAATAGGCATCATAGCAGGATAGTAATTAAGAGGAACTGATCAGTGTAGATAATTATGGAAGCTTTAATTGTTTTTTTTTTTTTTTTTTTAATAGATACAGGGTGGTGCACAAGTTTGAAGTCAGAACTACCAACAAAAAAGCATTTATTTATAGATTTTCCGACAGGTCCACCATTATTCCTGGTTCATAAATTCAAATGAGATACCCAGTCAGTATTTTTGAGCCTTTGTTTAAATAAATAACTAAAAATGGGAGGCAGTGGCTCTCTCCCTGTCATTACAAACTTATGAGACACCCTGTATGTAAATATGTTAGTTTATTATTATTATTATTTAAATTTGCATCCTCCCCCTCACCTTCCTCTTCCCTCTTACCATCCATTCCTTTTATCTCAACCTTAATTTTCCTCCTCCTCCTCCACTGCCAGTCCCTCCACCTCCTCCTCCTCCACTACCTGCCCCTCCACCTCCTCCTCCTCCACTACCTGCCCCTCCACCTCCTCCTCCTCCACCACCTGCCCCTCCACCTCCTCCTTTACTGCCTGCCCCTCCTCTACTGCCTGCCCCTCCACCTCCTCCTTTACTGCCTGCCCCTCCACCCCCTCCTCTACTGCCTGCCCCTCCACCACCTCCTCTTCTGCCTGCCCCTCCACCCCCTCCTCTACTGCCTGCCCCTCCACCCCCTCCTCTTCTGCCTGCCCCTCCACCCCCTCCTCTTCTGCCTGCCCCTCCACCCCCTCCTCTTCTGCCTGCCCCTCCACCTCCACATTCCTCCACTGCCTACTCCTCCACCTTCTCCACCACTGCCTACCCCTCCTCCAGTGCCTGCCCCTCCACCTCCTCCTCCACTGCCTGCCCCACCACCTCCTCCTCCACTGCCTGCCCCACCACCTCCTCCTCCACTGCCTGCCCCACCACCTCCTCCTCCACTGCCTGCCCCACCACCTCCTCCTCCACTGCCTGCCCCACCACTTCCTCCTCCACTGCCTGCCCCACCACCTCCTCCTCCACTGCCTGCCCCTCCACCTCCTCCTCCACTGCCTGCCCCTCCACCTCCTCCTTTGTCTGCCCCTCCACCTTCTCCACCACTGCCTGCCCCTCCACCTTCTCCACTACCTCCCCTCCCCCTCCACCTCCCCCACTACCTCCCCCTCCACCTTCTCCACTACCTCCCCCTCACCCTCTACTTCCTCCACTACCTCCCCCACTACCTCCCCCTTCACCTCCTCCACCACCTCCCCCACTACCTCCCCCTTCACCTCCTCCACTACCTCCCCCTTCACCTTCCCCACTACCTCCCCCTTCACCTTCCCCACTACCTCCCCCTTCACCTCCTCCAGTACCTCCCCCTTCACCTCCTCCACTACCTCCCCCTTCACCTTCTCCACTACTTCCCCCTTCACCTCCCCCACTACCTCCCCCTTCACCTCCCCCACTACCTCCTCCACTACCTCCCCCTTCACCTCCTCCACTACCTCCCCCTTCACCTCCTCCACTACCTCCCCCTTCACCTCCCCCACTACCTCCCCCTTCACCTCCTCCACTACCTCCCCCTTCACCTCCCCCACTACCTCCCCCTTCACCTCCTCCACTACCTCCCCCTTCACCTCCTCCACTACCTCCCCCTTCACCTCCTCCACTACCTCCCCCTTCACCTCCCCCACTACCTCCCCCTTCACCTCCTCCACTACCTCCCCCTTCACCTCCTCCACTACCTCCCCCTTCACCTCCTCCACTACCTCCCCCACTACCTCCCCCTTCACCTCCTCCACTACCTCCCCCTTCACCTCCTCCACTACCTCCCAATTATCGTCATGTTCTTACCCTTCTCCTCCTCCTCTAACTCCCCCTTCACCTCCCCCACTACCTCCCCTTCACCTCCTCCACTACCTCCCCCTTCACCTCCCCCACTACCTCCCCCTTCACCTCCTCCACTACCTCCCCCTTCACCTCCTCCACTACCTCCCCCTTCACCTCCACTACCTCCCCCTTCACCTCCACTACCTCCCCCTCCACCTTCTCCACTACCTCCCCTTCACCTCCCCCTTCACCTCCTCCACTGCCTCCCCCTTCACCTCCTCCACTACCTCCCCCTTCACCTCCCCCACTACCTCCCCCTCCACCTTCTCCACTACCTCCCCCTCACCCTCTACTTCCTCCACTACCTCCACCTTCCCCACTACCTCCCCCTTCACCTTCTCCACTACCTCCCCCTTCACCTCCTCCACTACCTCCCCCTTCACCTCCTCCACTACCTCCCCCTTCACCTCCCCCACTACCTCACCCTTCACCTCCTCCACTACCTCCCCCTTCACCTCCTCCACTACCTCCCCCTTCACCTCCCCCACTACCTCCCCCACTACCTCCCCCTTCACCTCCTCCACTACCTCCCCCTTCACCTCCCCCACTACCTCCCCCTTCACCTCCCCCACTACCTCCCCCTTCACCTCCTCCACTACCTCCCCCTTCACCTCCTCCACTACCTCCCCCTCCACCTCCATTACCTCCCCCTCCACCTCCTCCTCCATTACCTCCCCCTCCACCTTCTCCATTACCTCCCCCTCCTCCACTACCTCTCCCTCCACCTCCTCCTCCACTGCCTGCCCCTCCACCTCCTCCTCCACTGCCTGCCCCTCCACTACCTCCCTCTCCTCCTCCACTACCTCTCCCTCCACCTCCTCCTCCACTGCCTGCCCCTCCACCTCCTCCTCCACTATCTCCCCCTGAACTTCCTCCACTATTTCCCCCTGAACTTCCTCCACTATTTCCCCCTGAACTTCCTCCACTACCTCCCCCTGAACTTCCTCCACTACCTCCTCCTGAACTTCCTCCACTACCTCCTCCTGAACTTCCTCCACTACCTCCCCCTGAACTTCCTCCACTACCTCCTCCTGAACTTCCTCCACTACCTCCCCCCTCCACCTCGTCCACTACCTCCCCCTCCACCTCCTCCACTGCCAACCCCTCCACTACCTCCCCTTCCCCCTCCACCTCCTCCTCCACTACCTCTCCCTGCCCTGCCCTGGTCTGCTGCCTGTCCAGCCCTGCCCTGTCCTGGCCCCTGCTGCCAGCCCTGCCCTGGCCCCGCCCTGGCCCCTGCTGCCAGCCCTGCCCTGGCCCCGCCCTGGCCCCTGCTCCCTGGCCTGCCCTGCCCTGCTCCACCCCCTACTGCTCGCCCTGCCCTACCCCACCCCCTGCTGCTCGCCCTGCCCTGCCCCACCCTGCCCCACCCCCTGCTGCTCGTCCTGCCCTGCCCCTCCCCCTGCTGCTCGCCCTACCCTGTCCCCTGGTGCCCACCCTGCCCTGCCCTGCCCCCTGCTGCCCACCTGGCCCTGCCCTGCCCTGCCCCTCCCCCTGCTCCTGGCCCGGCCCGGCCCGGCCCCACCCCCTGCTCCTGGCCCGGCCCCACCCCCTGCTCCTGGCCCGGCCCCACCCCACCCCTCCCCTCCCCTCTCCTGCTGCCCCACCCCTCCCCTCCCCTCCCCTGCTGCCCCTCCCCTCCCCTGCTGCCCCTCCCCTCCCCTGCTGCCCCACCCCTCCCCTGCTGCCCACCCTGTCCTGCCTCCTCCAGTACTGCTTCTCGAGCTCATCCACCTCTGCTCCTCTTTTTTTTCTTTTTCCACTTTTTCTTTTTTACATAAATATCATGGGTAAGGAAAGTAAATATATCAACTTACGTATTAATGCAAAAACTTGTCACAATACATAATGTTTGTACAAGGTACATAAAAAAAAACTTGTTCTCCGGTGCAGGTTTTATTGGAGATTAATATTACTGACATTTAACAAGACAGCATTCACAGGCCCCAGCAGGGGGTGGTATTAGCACAAGGATCACCAGATTTGCTTTTATTGTCATTAACTTATTGTACTTAATATAAAATTTACTCAGCCTGAAGCTGAAGGGGTATATGTAACGGCTGTATATCTCATAAGGCAACAGAACATAAGCAATTAGGAGGGCAAATGATTTACCTGGAATAGCATTGTTACAATAACAGCTACACTGCAGCATGTTCACTCTCCCTGCACATTTTCATCATTTACTGCTTTAAATAAACACTTTGCAAATAAGCCTTCCATTCTTGACAAGTGTGCCTGAGTTAGTTCTTCAGGTTTGAAAAATGTTGTAATGCAAAAACAGCAGTCTGATGAAAATCTAGAAGATAGGTTACAATTTACACTCAGTGTCAAGGAACAATGGGGGGGGGGGACACCCAGGACCTTAAACCATTGGTTCAGTTTCAGGTTTAATTTGCTTCCCAGTGTACCATCATTAGAAAATGTTTTTAATACTACTGTAACTCAAATGCACACAGCATCAAGAGTGACAGGACATTTGAAAAATACAGCCAATCTATCAGTTTAAAAATACCGACATTCCCATACAAATGGTACTGTACCTGGGTGGAAGTGCCTAAAGTATAAAATAAACCTATCACATGTAACAATGACTTCTGTATAACAAAGTGGAACATCAAAACAGTTGTATCGAGGACTTAATTCTAGTTACTCTTTGCCTTAAATTTCCAGGTGAATGCAAAAACGGCCAATATCCAAAAAATTTATCAGGATAAGCAAGACCGATTTTGACTGAACTGCAAAGCCAGTACAATGTCTACTGTCAGTTCAACCAGTGGGAATAGACAGTAACACATACCACAAAAGTATATCACATTTAGATGGGGTTTCATGGATCAAACTCAAAATTGACATTTTTGGACATGGGCTGTATCTTGGACTCTTGACAATTTTTAGTTACACAACTAAATAATGAAGCTCAGTAAAATAACCATTAACAAATGAACGGTCATCACTGTGTTTCATAAAATTCGTTGTAGATAAACCATGTTGTTTCTAAATCTTGCAGTGAAGTTCTCATCATTGTAAAAGTTAATATTAACCTGACAGACATTATCCCTTTCAATGCAGTTAACTGACGTCACTGATTTTTATACAATGCATGGCTCATTTAATTTCATGCCTCACAGCATCTACCAATCTTGATGAGTTTGCCTTTTCTCCTTTTTCCTCAACTGTGGCCATCTTCACTATTAGGTTAAAGTTTACTGTTTAATGTTAGTCATAAAGGCTGAATCAATCATTGCCCAACAGTGTAACATCTAGGTCCCTAATTATACAACTTGAGTTCAACCTACAGTCCACAAGTCACATTCACAAGAAATGAGTTGCATCTATTAACGCCTCAAATTATTGTAAACTTGGAAAGACACACACGACTGACGTGAAATTAGAATACACCAAATAAGTACCAAGTACATGAAATCCTCATTGCCAATGTTATCGGACAAAAAATCCATACAACTGGTAATGTAAACTGGCAACTTTGCTCAATAAAATTTCCAAGGCAGTAAAAATTTCTGGTACCAGTAAAGCTTTCAAACTTTTCACTGCCAGTTATAAATACACTGGGCACAACATCCAGTTACTGTCAGTTTGTACAGTGCGAGTACTCAAAGTAAGGATAAACCAAATTGAGTCAAAGGATAAATTTGACTATGAACTTCATCACTTTGGCTTTGAATGTGGTACAAATAATCCTGCATGGCATACGTTTAATTTATTATTCCTTATGAATATCTGTTTAACATTTACACTTCTACATATAAATTGTATTTATCATGAACTTAAATCGTAAAACAGTGTTAACCTTTCAGTGCCAGTATCTCTCTCAGGATTTTATTACCCCATGTCATATATACACACACACACATTGTTATATATATATATATATATATATATATATATATATATATATATATATATATATATATATACACACACACACAAAGGAGAATTACTAACACAGACTCTTGTAAAGAGCTACAAGAAGAATTAATGCAAAAATACAAAGGAGAATTACTAACACAGACTCTTGTAAAGAGCTACAAGAAGAATTAAATAAACTTCATGAATGGAGTAGTACATGGCAAATGGAATTCAATGTGGACAAGTGTCATGTAATCAAGTTTGGTAAAAGTGGAAAAAGACCTGATTGGGATTATAAGTTAGGAAATAAAACCCTATACACACCAGAAAGAGAGAAAGACCTAGGTGTGATTATCAATAACAGACTATCTCCGGCTGACCACATCAGCGAGAAGGTACGGAACATGTATACACTGCTTGCAAATATGAGAATAGCATTCACATACATAAATGAAGACATGCTAAAAAGGATAACAACATCATTCATTAGACCAACCCTGGAATATGCATCAGTAGTCTGGAGTCCTCATCTCAAAAAGCATATAGACAAGATTGAAAAAGTTCAAAGGGCCGCTACAAGATGGATACCAAGCTTAAGGGACCTAAGCTACGAAGAAAGACTAAATAAACTGAATCTACCAACACTACAGGAGAGAAGGAAAAGAGGTGACATGATAATGCTATATAAGTGCATATCAGGAAAGGAGAAAATAGACATAAATGATTACTTAACATATGGAGAAGCATCAGCAAGAGGACACTGCAAAAAACTGCATAAGAAGAGAGGTGATAAAGACGTAAGGAAATTCAGTTTCCCAAACAGAGCAATTGATCAATGGAATGCACTACCGAATGAAATAGTGTGTGCCAAAACAATTCACAAATTTAAGGATATGTACGATAAATATGGTCTAAGACACGGGACAATACGAGCTTGACTCATTCCTGTAAAGATACAATTAGGTAAGAACAATTAGGTAAGAACACACACACACACACACACATGATACATGTCCACACTCCGAGTTCCGAGTACGCGATCCCCCTTGTATGTGAGGACCTTTTTTTTTTTTTTTTTTTTAAAGTACGCGATTGAACTAGTAAGCGAGACTGGCAGCAAAGAGTGGCTCAAATCCGAAGTTACCCCAGGTACGTGACATTGCCCCCCCAAGAAGCGATAACAGGTAAAGATCTATCTATCTATCTATTGCCAGACGCCATAATCCCTTAAGGGGTGGCCATTTGACTTTCAGTTATTGGTTTTCTGGCGAGGCACTAACTCTCCACCAACCCACTTGTTGACACGCAGGAAGCACGCATGGGTTGGTTATATGGTTACCACCCACCATTGTAAATGGTTTCTTGGCTTACAGGAAACCATTTGGCTTGTCAATGTAAAGCCACCTGTAGAGGAAAGAAGAGCAATAAGAAGTGACAGGAAAGATGGGAGATATAGGAAGAGAGGAGGGCAGGCACAGAAAAAGAATGATAAAAGGATAAGGAAGAAGTAGGCAGGACTACATCAAGTGAGTGGATGATGGTCGCCACCACCTACCACCAGTGATTTAGTAAAGTCATAATCTTGTTGGTTTACTTTATCTTAGGTAATATGTCTTAGATAGTTTCCCTGTATAGTACAATACTTAGGTCTGAAAGGCATCTCAATGGTTGCCCATGAAGGAGGGTGCCGCCCCTATGTAATTTTTCCCATAAGTTTATGTAGTCACAGTACGTGAATTCCTAGTACGCAACTTCCTCTGCCGCGGGGATGTACTGTGTGTATGTATATATATATATATATATATATATATATATATATATATATATATATATATAAATATATATATATATATATATATATATATATATATATATATATATATATATATATATATATATATATATATATATATATATATATATATATATATATATATATACATATATATATATATATATATAAACTGCACAATAACTAAAGCACTTACGGCCGTATGCTTAAAGCTAATCTAGGGCCTTTCCTAAGGGCCCTATATCAAAACAGTATGCTAAAAGTTTAAGTAGGGAAAGATTTCCCTCAATATGTAGGGTTGTTCCAACATTTTTTTAAGGGAAGGAATGCTTGGCTTTCGCAAACCCTACATTTATTATTCGTAACAAAGTAACTCTGTACCTCCAGAACGCATAGAATAATGTAAATAGTTTATATAAAAAATATTTTATCTTGCTAAAAGTGCAATGCAAACATACACGGGAACTGAACCGTTGGTTAAACACGCGGGCTGTACCTTACCGAGTAGTAGGTCAAACCCGGGTCCGTCTCTGCCCTGGCGGAGACACGCACTGTCCTTTTTTTTAAGAGTAGTTGACAGTAGACGAGATCCTAAAATTGACATGTATAAACCACTTTTATATGTTACTCATGTGATTTAACTGAATATAGAACGTTCAGTCAATGCAAAAGGTAATAATATACGTTAATATATGTAACGAGAAAGGTACTGTTCTTCGCTCATTGGCCAAACTACTGTTCTTCGCTCATAGGCCAAACTACTGTTCTTCGCTCATAGGCCAAACTACTGTATGAAGCGTCGTGCCAGCATTGGATCATCATTGCGTTTTAATCTCAGGCACCGCAAACTGTTTTTCATTTTCTTATATCATTTTTTGTTATATATCAGCAGCATTCTATTCATAATTCTTGGTAATCGTTAAGGAGACATAGGACCACCTTATTTTGGCTTTTTTCCTTGCTTTAGCTCTTCATGGAATTTTCATGTACCCTCGAATTGTGTTTTCAAGTTGGTGTTTTTTGTTTCTTTTAAATATGGTAAAAAGTGCTTTAAAAAGCGGTGTTTGTTCATGGACAGCCACTATCTTGCTGTGCATGAAGACCGATGGACGCCATCTTAGAGCGCCACATACGATCGAAATTACCCTTGCAGGCCTAATTAAACAAACCTAACCTAAACTTTCGTAACAACCCAACTTTATTTTTCCTAACGTTACCTATTTGAGACTAACCTAACTAATTTTATTAAAATGCCCGCCGCAGGACCTCCCACCTCACCACCACCGAGCCGCCACCCCACCACCACCCCAGGAGGACACACCGGTGAGGTTAAAGTCTCACCAATCTAAAACCAAGGTTTGGGTGGAGTCCAGCCGGGGATTTCCCGGCGTACAGCGTTGCCTTGTTTCCTATACTCTGATTGGCTAGTGGCTGACCTGACACCGTTAGAGTTCGCCGGTCACACCTCGCCACTTGGCCTGACATGACTTCACCCACTTGTGTGTGTGTGTGTGTAAAGACAAACTAATTTAAGTTATAAATATAATTTAAGTTATATATATATAACAGAAAGTGAACAGTGGAAGCACGTGACAGAAGCTTAAATCTTCCTCCAATGGATCTGGATGTTGCCACTCGTGAGTGTTTTAACTTATTTATTTCTATTAAGAAAATAGCGTATGTGAAATGCGTGGGTTTGACCGCATCGATTCTCCGGAATATTCCGGAGAATACCGCAGTCTCCCCGACATCAAGGCGGACCAGGAGCAGTGGAGTCTGCCCTCAGGAATGCCGACACCCCCACTCGGACTCCCCGGGGTACCCGCCACCAGCCACCACCACTCCGGGCAACAGCGGCATACGTCAGCCCAGGCCGTGCGCCCTTGTGAAACGCAACCACCGCGCCGCCACCACCGTAGGAAAAAGACACTACCTTCGCGTGGCGGAATCACCGAGTTAGCTAGGGGTGGAGTCAGAAACTGTACTCCAGACAGCACCCCTAAGGTAGAGACGATCTATGGTCGCTCTAACAGTGGCAAGGTAGAGACGATCGGCGGTCGCTCCCTCCACAACAAGGCAGAGACGATCAATGGTCGCTCCCATAAAGAAAAGACAGAGACGATCTATGGTCCCTCTAACAGTGGCAAGGTAGAGACGATCGGCGGTCGCTCCCTCCACAACAAGGTAGAGACGATCAATGGTCGCTCCCATAAAGAAAAGACAGAGACGATCTACGGTCGCTCACAACAAAATCAGGTAGAGACGATCAATGGTCGCTCCCTGAAAGCTAAGGTAGAGACGATCAACGGTCTCTCCCTCAGCACACTGGTAGAGACGATCTATGGTCGCTCCCATAAAGAAAAGACAGAGACGATCTATGGTCGCTCACAACAAAATCAGGTAGAGACGATCAATGGTCGCTCCCTGCAAGCTAAGGTAGAGACGATCAACAGTCGCTCCCTCAGCACCCCGGTGGAGACGATCGACGGTCGCTCCCAGGGTATAGTGAGGAGGAAAGACCTCCCTGTCTCCCCCGGCCTCTGTTCCCTGCGCGAGGCCCTTGAGAAGACCCACCTGTCGGGCCCACGTGACAGCCGCTGCCGCAGTCCTTCCCTGCCGGCGCCCCTGCCCATAGGAGACCGCAGTCCGTCGCCTCTTCCGGCCCGCCCCAGGACACCCGGGCGAGACCTCACCACGCCCCCGCGACGCCGGGACCTGACCCAGAGGTTCCTAGCCCTCTTCGGCCCCAGTCCGGAAGCCCCCGGACGTGAGAGGACGCCCTAGTGAGTCGCCCCGTGCCCTCCCGGCTCGCCCTACCCTGGCGACACCCTCAGCCCGACCGGATCATCGCCGAGGTAACTGTGTTTCTCTCCACCAGAGATACGAGGATCCGCAATTGTGAAGTAGGTTAAGTGTGACTCCTTTTTTCTTAGAATAAGACTAGTGCAGTGATTTCATGTAATTTCCACTGGGGTAACCCAGGACATAATGCTACATTAACGGGCGAGAATAGGGGTAGAGACCCCAAGTGAAGATACGTGCGAGTGTCATCCCAAGTTTACTAAGGACTTCTCTCTAGAGCCCAAGGAAAGGATAATACATCATTAGAGTGCTATTGGTTAAACTCTGAGTAATACAGTGGAATAGAATTTACGAGGGTTCCGACTTTGTTACGCGTTGGGAAGTGCGAGCCTACATAACCTACCAGGGAGATGTGTAGTATATAAGTTGTGCTGACGGAAATCTAGTGTTGCCAAAACTACGAGGACCGCGAGTGATAACTGTACTCCCTTGTTCTGCACGCTATCCCTGAAAACCCTCCCCACTCCTCACCCCCGCTCTTGAAGTCCAAATAAGAACCAGAGTTAATTATCAAAGAATTCTTGCCAATAGAAAACACCTAAACTCCCTTGTTAATATCGGGCCTCATTAAGTATTACCATAACTTCTCCCTCGCCGTTCTAAGTCACTCTCCGTGTCTCCCTACCTCCCCCCTCCCCTTCCTGGTAAATCACAAACCCCCCCCCTCTCTCCCCTCCCGCGCTCCGCGCGCACGGGTATTTACTGTACTCCTAGTACTAAGATTTGTTGTATTGTCATTAATATCTAAGAAGCTAGTATCCTGCGAGATACACAATATTTTAAATAAGGTTTTGTATTGCTCTATATTGTGATGTAATGTCTACTGAAATGTCTTGTGTCTAACTGAAATAATATACGTGTATGGTGTTGCCGAAAGTTTTTATGTCCTGCCTCTCTTCATTGCACTAGCTCCGGTCTCGAAAGAGGACCCCACTCAGTGTTGAGTTGATTTGGAACGAGAGGTCGAGCCAAATTCTACTCAGCATTACACTGGTGGCCAGCGGTGGTTCTAGATCCGAGCGTAGAAGAGAGGTAAATAGGAAATATTTGGAAAAATGGCAACTAAACCGCACGTCCAGTTATCCATGTTTGACCCTGACCAGTATGACATACAAACATATCTTGCAATAGTTAAACCCTTATTGGATATTGGCTTCGATAATGACCAACAAAAAATTGCAGTCACACTTCCACTACTGGGTAAAGCCGCAGCTAACATTGCACCAAAAATTGTCCCAGAACTCACCTGGCAGAACTTTACCAAGTTCACAGTCCAAGCCATCACCCCATCATTAGGGAAAGTGGTGGCTCTATTCAAGTTGGATAGCTTTACTTATAACGGGGATTTAGAAAATACCCTGTTGCAGGCAAGAAGCCTGATTACTGCTGCCTACCCGGAATCAGACGAAGAAACCCGGGACCAGCACACCTTCAATACTCTGCTCCGAGTACTCCCAAGTGTTGTGAAGCAACACTTTACTATCCACGATCCGACAGGAGACATGGATAGGGATATACAGCTGATACAACGCCTCCTGACCGCCTGCCCTCCTCCACAACAAATCAATGTTGTCAAGAAATTCCCCACTCGGCCCCCGGCTCCCCCAGCCGCACCATGTCCGCCCCTGCCCCACACCAGCCCGACCCCGACGCCTAGCCCACCCAGGGCGTACCCCTCTCGTCGGCGCCCCGCCCCACGAGAAAACCCAAACTTAATTCTCATCAACCCGTGGGAATTCACAGCCTGCAACTCCCGTTGCCCCCTTCATGACGTACGGGACCAGCTGAAAGCTGCTTGCCGCAAAAGCCCAACCCCGGGTCCGCGTAAGGTCTCCGCCCTAGAAGGCGAGGCCCCAGGGGACAAGCTGGCGCCAGCGGACGATCCCCCACCAGGAGACTTAGAGCAGGAACAGGAACACAAGAGCCCTAACCAGCTGGATTTTTTAGGCCCGCCCCCGCACCAACCCACGGTGGCGGGGTCCATCACCCCTAAGTATTGCCCCCCAGTGTACCACAAAATGAAAATCAACGGCGTGAAGGCCAGACTACTAGTCGATACGGGAGCAGCCAGATCCTGTCTTTACAGCCATTATTTCTCCCGCTACAAATCGCAGTTTGGCCCGCTCCGCCCCACTACCACCCACCTTATAGATGCGGGGGATGGCCCCCTGCCCATCCGTGGGGAAACTTGGGCCCTACGGTTCGACACCCACCAACCAGTATCTACCCAGCACCCCTTCATCATTTTTTATTCCTCCTGCCGGAGCTATAACGGCTATTTAGGGCTGGACTTACTTCAAAAACTCGGAGCCACTATAGACTGTCGCAACCGACAACTCCAGTTCCACCCCCTACCCCGCTCCACCCCAGCCGTTTGTACCTGCACGCCGCAACCCCGGCCGGAGGACACACACAAAAAAACCCCCTCGCACTCCTTCTTTTCCCCTTCTTTGCCTCCCCCTTCCCCCGCGCAACCCTACCCCACTCTTGCCCCCTCCTTCCCTGCCACCGTTTCCGCCGCCGTTACCATCCCCTCACACCACGAGGCCTGGGTGCCCCTGAACAGGCCCTCAGGCCAATCCGTTTTGTTCTCCCCCCTCCTCCCTGCCGGACCCCTCTCCACCTGCCTCGTTTCCCCTACCTTTCTCCCCCCCCACCGCGCTGCCATTCGCATCGCCAATCTCGCACCATCCCCTCTCACCCTTCCCAAAGGGCTTATCGTCGGAGAGATGGAAGAAGCCGAGCCCTGCGTCCCTTCCCCCCCCAATGCCCCGCCCCCCTTCCCCCCATCCCTGACCATCTCTCCGACCAACAGTCAGACGCCTTACGCCGCCGCCTCCTGGAGTTCCAGGATTTGTTTGCGGCAGGGCCCGCAGATATAGGACACACTACATACCTGTCTCACGAGATCCATACGACAGGCCCCCTGATACGACAGCCTTCCCGACGGAAGAACCCCCGACAGAGAGAAGAGGAAGACCGCCAAGTGCGCGAAATGGAAGAGGCGGGCGTTATTTCCCCCTCCACCAGCCCATGGTCCTCCCCCGTCGTTCTAGTAAAAAAAAAAAGACGGCACGATGCGGTTTTGCATCGATTACCGCCGCGTGAACGACATCACAATTAAGGATGCCACTCCCCTTCCCCGCATCGACGATTCCCTAGACTCCCTATATGGGGCGTCTTGGTTTTCTACCCTTGACCTCCAGTCTGGATATTGGCAGGTCCCAGTCCACCCGGATCATCGAGGCAAAACGGCCTTCTCTACCAGTAATGGCTGACATTATGAGTTTAATGTCCTGCCATTCGGCCTCTGCAATGCCCCAGCCACGTTTTCCAGGCTGATGGAATCTGTTTTAAGCGGCCTCACTTGGGAGATCTATTTGGCCTATCTTGATGATGTCATCGTTTTTAGCCAAACTTGGGCCGATCATTTGCAGCGCCTCCGCCGAGTTTTCACCCGAATTCACCAGGCAGGCCACAAGTTACATCCAGCCAAATGTGTCTTGGCCGCAAATACCGTCGCGTTTCTAGGCCATACCATTTCCCAAGCAGGAATCTCCCCAGACCCCGATAAGCTGCGCGCCATAGCGGACATACCACCTCCGTAAGATGTTCACGGCATTCGTGCCTTTTTGGGGCTCGCATCCTACTACCGCCGCTTCGTGAAGGGGTTTGCACAAATTGCTAAACCTCTTCACGATCTGACGAGGAAAGGAGAACCTTTCCTCTGGACAGAGGACCGACGAACCGCTTTCCAACAGCTGAAAGACAAACTTATCTCGGCCCCCATCGTGGCCTTTCCCGACTATGCCCTCCCTTTTCGCCTCTACACGGACGTCTCCCTGGACGCCATTGGCGCTGTTCTAGCCCAGGTACAGGCCGGTCGGGAACACATTATTGCTTGTGCCAGCCGCACACTGAACCCGGCAGAGAAAAATTATGCCGCCACCAAGCGAGAATGCCTCGGCATAATCTGGTCCCTCCAATATTTTAGAGCTTATCTTTCTGGGACCCAAGTCACTATAATAACCGACCACCAATCACTCCAGTGGCTGCGACAATCGGATTCCCAGAACGCCCAAACCGTCCGATGGCGTGACACCCTAGAGGAATTTCAATATGAAATCTCGTACAGACCCGGGAAGCTCCACACTAACGCAGATGCCCTCTCCCGCCTTCCCATCCGCGCCGTCCAACCAGATCAGGACCTGCTAGAACTCTGGCACCACAAAGAACGCCCCCCCTGGATCCCAGCCTACCTGTTTCCCAAATTGTGCCGACAGGGCGACCACCTCTTGACCCCGTCCGGACACATCCTCTTGGCCCCCGATGCGGCACGTGACACCCTGCGCCAGTTACACGCCCACAACAGCATCCATTTGGGCACCAAAAAATTGCTACAGGTATTTAATGACATCTACTGGGCCCTGAACCCCTCCACCCTCGCCAAGGAAATTATTCAAGCTTGCCGTGCCTGTGCGCTCGGGAAAGACATTACCCGGTCCGCCGGGCCTTCTGGCCATATCACTGCCCACAAACCCTGGCAGCTCCTAGCAGTCGACGTGGTAGGACCTCTCCCTCCTAAATCGGGATATAAGTACGTGATCACGTTTGTTGACACATACTCCAAGTTCATAATAGCCTGCCCCGCTAAAGAACATCACGCCGTCGCGGTCGCCGACGCCTTACTCCGACACGTTTTCCCCTACTTTGGCATTCCCCAGGCCATCCATTCTGACAATGCCCCCGAATTCTCCGGGAAAGTCTGGGAAGAGCTGGCCCGGATTTTTGGATACAAAATCTCCCACTCCTCACCATATTGGCCTCAAGGGAACGCGGTGTGTGAGCGCAGCCATCGTACCTTGGCAAATCAGCTGCGGACCAGAATCGAGGCTACCAAAGACAACGATTGGCCAGCGCACGTCAAAATCGTCCAGTGGGGCATGAATTCCTGCCCCAGAGAGGACGGGGTTTCCCCCCACGAGAGGGTCTTTGGCGAAATCCCCCTCCTACTACCCTTACGCCATCACTTGCAACCGCCCACCCCTACCCCGGCGACAGACCCGGTACACTCGCTAAAAAGGCGGGTATACCACCTACAGCGAAACTTAGATCTTGGACCAGACACGGCCGCCAACCCCTACAAGCAGGGTGACACAGTAGTCATTGCCCAACTCCCCACCCCCCACAAACTTGCCCCCCGTTTCACGGGCCCACACACCATCACCAAAATCCCCAACCCTTACCAGGTGGTCGTGGACTACCACCGCACTCCCCGTACCCTCCGAAACCGACACGTACGCCCTTTCCGAACACCCATTCCCCCCGCCACGACCCCGCCCCCCCAACCCCCCACAGCTCCCGCCCCACCCTCTACAACCACATTCGAGTGTTACATTTCCTCCTCCCCTTCCCCCTCTCCCCCCCCTACCGCCTCCACCTCTCCCGCCCCAGGCACCTCACCTGACGTCTCCCCCGCCACCCCCCCCTCCCCCTCGCCCCACCCACCCATGGCCTGCCCCTCAGCCCGCACCCCCCCATCTCCGGCTCCTGCCGCCACCCCCGTCCCCCAGCCCATCACCACTCCCTCCACCACCCCTTCACCACAACCCTCTTCCACTCCCCTCCCCCTGCCCACCACCCGGACCCCCACTCCACCAATACCACGTCCTACCACACCCGCGGCACAAGAGACAACACGCCCACACCTAACGCCCCCCTCCCCCTCCACCCCGGCCCGCACCACCACCACCACCACCCCTTCATGAACACCCCCTTCTCTCCCCTCCCCCCCTACCCTGCCCACCACCCGTACGCCCACTCCACCAATACCACGTGCTACCACACCCGCGGCACGAAAGACAACCTGCCCACCCCCAACGCCCCCCTCCCCCCCACCCCTACCCTCACCACCACCACCACTACCCGCTCGGGCCGCCTCTCACGCCCACCCGCCCGATATTCCCACACCCCTACACCCCCCACTTCCCCGCGACTTCACACTGTCCAGCTACATCGGGCCCAAATCCCTCCTATCTGTACTCCCCAGAGACTTAACGCCGCATTACTACCACACAAAACCCGGCCTTCGCCCACTCTGTCCGGCATTCCACCTCCAACCACACCAAACAACATGAAGATTAAGCGAGCTGTATGGGCCCCTTCCTTTGCCAGGAACCGCCGGCTTCGCGGACCCCACCACCTGTTAAGTATCCTCAAGCACACCACCACCCCCTCCGCCCTTTTCCTCACCTATGACCAAACACAAGAGGAGGATTATTATACTACCGCCTGGCAGCACACACTCCGCCACCTCCAGCCCATCACCACCACCTCCAACACTCTAGCGTTCCACCTCCAACCACAAGGACGTGACTTTTATCAAGAACACGGTGGTGAAATGCGTGGGTTTGACCGCATCGATTCTCCGGAATATTCCGGAGAATACCGCAGTCTCCCCGACATCAAGGCGGACCAGGAGCAGTGGAGTCTGCCCTCAGAAATGCCGACACCCCCACTCGGACTCCCCGGGGTAGCCGCCGCCAGCCACCACCACTCCGGGCAACAGCGGCATACGTCAGCCCGGGCCGTGCGCCCTTGTGAAACGCAACCACCGCGCCGCCGCCACCGTAGGAAAAAGACACTACCTTCGCGTGGCGGAATCACCGAGTTAGCTAGAGGTGGAGTCAGAAACTGTACTCCAGACAGCACCCCTAAGGTAGAGACGATCTATGGTCGCTCTAACAGTGGCAAGGTAGAGACGATCGGCGGTCGCTCCCTCCACAACAAGGTAGAGACGATCAATGGTCGCTCCCATAAAGAAAAGACAGAGACGATCTATGGTCGCTCTAACAGTGGCAAGGTAGAGACGATCGGCGGTCGCTCCCTCCACAACAAGGTAGAGACGATCAATGGTCGCTCCCATAAAGAAAAGACAGAGACGATCTATGGTCGCTCACAACAAAATCAGGTAGAGACGATCAGTGGTCGCTCCCTGAAAGCTAAGGTAGAGACGATCAACGGTCGCTCCCTCATCACACTGGTAGAGACGATCAATGGTCGCTCCCATAAAGAAAAGACAGAGACGATCTATGGTCGCTCACAACAAAATCAGGTAGAGACGATCAATGGTCGCTCCCTGAAAGCTAAGGTAGAGACGATCAACGGTCGCTCCCTCAGCACACTGGTAGAGACGATCAATGGTCGCTCCCCTATAAAAAAGACAGAGACGATCTATGGTCGCTCACAACAAAATCAGGTAGAGACGATCAATGGTCGCTCACAACAAAATCAGGTAGAGATGATCAATGGTCGCTCCCTGCAAGCTAAGGTAGAGACGATCAACGGTCGCTCCCTCAGCACCCCGGTGGAGACGATCGATGGTCGCTCCCAGGGTATAGTGAGGAGGAAAGACCTCCCTGTCTCCCCCGGCCTCTGTTCCCTGCGCGAGGCCCTTGAGAAGACCCACCTGTCGAGCCCCCATGACAGCCGCTGCCGCAGTCCTTCCCTGCCAGCGCCCCTGCCCATAGGAGACCGCAGTCCGTCGCCTCTTCCGGCCCGCCCCAGGACACCCGGGCGAGACCTCACCACGCCCCCGCGACGCCGGGACCTGACCCAGAGGTTCCTAGCCCTCTTCGGCCCCAGTCCGGAGCCCAGTCCCGAAGCCCCCGGACGCGAGAGGACGCCCTAGTGAGTCGCCCCGTGCCCTCCCGGCTCGCCCTACCCTGGCGACACCCTCAGCCCGACCGGATCATCGCCGAGGTAACTGTGTTTCTCTCCACCAGAGATACGAGGATCCGCAATTGTGAAGTAGGTTAAGTGTGACTCCTTTTTTCTTAGAATAAGACTAGTGCAGTGATTTCATGTAATTTCCATTGGGGTAACCCAGGACATAATGCTACATTAACGGGCGAGAATAGGGGTAGAGACCCCAAGTGAAGATACGTGCGAGTGTCATCCCGAGTTCACTAAGGACTTCTCTCTAGAGCCCAAGGAAAGGATAATACATCATTAGAGTGCTATTGGTTAAACTCTGAGTAATACAGTGGAATAGAATTTACGAGGGTTCCGACTTTGTTACGCGTTGGGAAGTGCGAGCCTACATAACCTACCAGGGAGATGTGTAGTATATAAGTTGTGCTGACGGAAATCTAGTGTTGCCAAAACTACGAGGACCGCGAGTGATAACTGTACTCCCTTGTTCTGCACGCTATCCCTGAAAACCCTCCCCACTCCTCACCCCCGCTCTTGAAGTCCAAATAAGAACCAGAGTTAATTATCAAAGAATTCTTGCCAACAGAAAACACCTAAACTCCCTTGTTAATATCCGGCCTCATTAAGTATTACCATAACTTCTCCCTCGCCGTTCTAAGTCACTCTCCGTGTCTCCCTACCTCCCCCTCCCCTTCCTGGTAAATCACAAACCCCCCCCCTCTCTCCCCTCCCGCGCTCCGCGCGCACGGGTATTTACTGTACTCCTAGTACTAAGATTTGTTGTATTGTCATTAATATCTAAGAAGCTAGTATCCTGCGAGATACACAATATTTTAAATAAGGTTTTGTATTGCTCTATATTGTGATGTAATGTCTACTGAAATGTCTTGTGTCTAACTGAAATAATATACGTGTATGGTGTTGCCGAAAGTTTTTATGTCCTGCCTCTCTTCATTGCACTAGCTCCGGTCTCGAAAGAGGACCCCGCTCAGTGTTGAGTTGATTTGGAACGAGAGGTCGAGCCAAATTCTACTCAGCATTACAGTATGTTCTACTGATTCCTTCAAATTATATTATAAACCTAATTGTTACAATACTTACCCAACTTAGAACTACCGTGAAAGTCGGTAAAAGTAACTACATTTTATTCAGCACCACTGTAAAATATGTATGCCACGTTTCTTTATTGATGTACAAGAGCCATATGCATTACAAGTTTACCTTCCTTTGATATGCTAGAATACTTACGTTTATATTGTATTAGTATGTGTGTACCTATCTGTGATGCCTATTACATATATAACAGAATCTACTCATCGCTCGTTTAGGAAGTATGGCATGGCTGCACCCAGCGCCAGACCCCACCCAAACCTTGGTTTTAGATTGGTGAGACTATAGTAGTCCCGGGCAAGAGGGTCATTGGGGCATCCCGACCCTGAGCCCCTATTCCCCGCAAGTGCCCCAACCCCAGGCGTTCAGGCAAACTGAACTACTGTGCGGGCGGGGTAGTGACCGTCAGACCAGGGGTGGGACTGTAAAGAGGTCAGTCCCAGGTAACACCGTATTGACGGTCTTGTTACATCCTCTAGGGCAAGAGGCCCAAGGCTACGGCCTAAAGAAAGATAGACACAGGCTACGGCCTGACAGTGTGTAAAGGGGAAGGTGACCCCAGGCTCCGGCCTTAACACGCTGAGGAGAGAGAGTTGCCTGTGTCCGTATTGGAGAGAGTGCGGCTCCTGAGCCCCTCACTCTGGCTTGTCTCCTACTGCGGGAGGAACACCACGCCGGCGGTACCTTGCCACGGCGAAAGGGCGACCTCGATCACCCTATAGGTGTCCCCTGCACGCCGGGCAAGTTCACGGCTACAGCCAAGGTGCACAATAGGGGAAGTAGAGCCCCGACTCAGACCTATAGACACACTCAGGGAACCACGAAGAGCGTGAGTCTCCCTTTAGCCTCTTTCCCTTCGGGGAGCCCTTCGTCGCCATCCAGGCTTATAGGCCAGGAGGAGGCACTAGAGTGGTGGCAAGGCCCGATAACGGACTTACCGCCCACACCCGGGAGTTCTTTAGTCCTGCCGGAGCCCTGCAGGAGACGCTGCCGCAGCCCAGCCCTGACGGCGCCTCTCCCCCTGAGCACCCGCAGTCCCAGGACGCCCAGGCCCACCACCGCAGTCTACAACGACGGAGATCCAGGCTCCCTTACTCCCCGGAGGCGGAGGAAGCAGGCCCGACTACCCCGGCTGTTCGGCCCTAGCCCCGAGGGCCCCAGATCAGGTCGAGGCCCCCAGACCACAGGGCCTCCCTGCACCCCACCAGTGTGGCCCTAGGAAAGGAGCCGCCCCTCAGGTCGAGGCCCCAGACAAGGGAGCCTCCCTGACAGTAAGTACCAGTGATTTGATAACCCAGGAAACAAGGGTAAGACAGTGACAGTGACAGTGATCCAGAGTACAGTGACAGTGTTTATGTAGAAGATGTATTAAACAGTGGCATAACAGAAACTCGTATAATCAGGGTAAGAAGTGTAAAGTGGTAAATAACTCAGTCCCCCCCCCTGCATCAAGGAACCAGGGAGTTTTCCATGAAACTAGAGGTAGGTGCGCGAGTGAGCCGAAAGGCAAGTGTATGTGTCCCCGCGACTTGGTGACAGTGTCGAGTGTTGCCATCCGCACCCTACCTCTATTATAGTAATATCCCCGACACAGACTCCCGATCACAGTGATCTAAAGTGAAACGCCCCAGTTTATTATTAATTTGAAGTGACATAATAATTAATTCAAGCTAACAACCATATTGATGTAATATTCCATTCAAGTAACAGTAAAGAATATCCACGACTTCCCTGTGCCACGGTGTTAATATATATGTGATCATTCTGTGCAGTTGAGTGTAATCTTGTATCTCTGTTCTCCTATGTACTAAATATCGTTGTATGTACACTGTAATGAGTAGGACTTAAGCAATAGATGTGATTCGGTGTACTGTCTCTTTTTATGCCCTGTTCCTTTGTTAGTGCATTACGTCCGGTCTAGTAAAAGGACCCCGTTCCAGTGCTCATGTTTTTACGACGAGAAGTCGCCTTAAAAACACAGCATTACACTGGTGGCAAGCGGTGGTTCTAGATCCAAGTAACGCACGGAGGAACGCAAAAGGGAACTTACAATGGCAGCCAAACCACACATCCAATTGCTGAGGTTCAACCCAGACCAGTGCGACATAGACGTATATTTGGACATGGTCAAACCCCTCCTGGACATAGGGTTCGACTCAGACAGAGAAAAGATCGCAGTCACACTACCTAACCTGGGTAAAATAATCACTAGTGTCGCACCAAAAATCGTCCCAGAACTGTCATGGGACCAATTCTCACAAATAGTGAGACAGGCATTCACGCCATCAATAGGCCGAGTTGTCGCTCTCTCTCAACTCGATGCCCTCACCTACGACGGAAACCTGGATGACACATTCACCCAGGCTAGGCGCCTCGTCAGCGCTGCCTATCCTGAGGCACCACCAAATGCCCGGGATATCCATACATTCAATGCTCTATTGAGGATCCTCCCCAGCATAGTCAGGGAGCATTTCTCAATCTACGACCCGTCAGGGGACATGGAAAATGACCTACAACTCGTCCGACGTCTGCTCGCCGCCCGCCCCACACCACAGCCACTCCACGCGGTGACACGTTTTCCAACAAGGCAACACCCCCCTTCCAAACCTAAGCTGCCACCTCACCAGCCAACTACTGAGCCGCCCCCCACAGTCCCTAGAGCTTACCCGCAGAAAAAGCGACCAAACCCCAGGGAACAAGGAAACCTCATCACTATTAACCCCTGGGAATTCACGGCTTGCAGCCGCACCTGCCCTCTACACGACATTAGGGAGCAGCTCAAAGCTAGCAGGCGCAGAACCTTTCAACAAGGGCGCAAGAAAGTCTCCTCCTTAGACGACGACGCCCAGGAAGACGACGCACCGCCGCAAGCTTTCTCGGGAACAGACGACGACGACCAAGAAGACACCACTCCACAACAGATGGATTTTTAGGCCCACCCCCGCACCTCCCCACGGTGGCGGGGGCCACCTCACAGAACTACAGACTCCCAGTTTACGACAAGATTTGGCTAAACGGGGTCAAGGCACACCTACTAGTGGATACGGGAGCAGCCAGATCGTGCCTCTACTTCCACTTCTACTCCCGCCATATGGGTGCATTCGGCCCCCTCTTCCCCACCTCAGCCAACCTCGTCGACGCGGGGGACGGCCCCCTGCCCATCCGTGGGGAAACTCGGGCCCTTCAGACCCGCACCCATCAGCAAATATCCACTAGCCACACATTCATCATATTCGACTCAACATGCAGTCAATATGATGGATATTTAGGACTGGACCTACTCCAGAAATTACACACCACCATTGACTGCCATCTACGCCGCCTCCACTTCAATCCAGCCCACCACAACCAACCAGCAGTCAAGAAGAAAGAAGAAGAAAAAAAAAAAACATCGAAGGCACAACAAGAACACCCACCCCCACACACTACCATCAGACACTCACCTGTCCCATACCACAGACACACCTAAACCCAACCCAGCCCCTCACACCACTAGACCCCCATCACCACCACCCACCACTCATCAACTGCATCCCTCCCCATCTTTCCCTGCCACTGTCGCCTCCTCTATCACCATTCCACCACACCATGAAGCTTGGGTAAAACTGAACAAACCTTCCCATACCTCCGTTCTCTTCTCACCATCCATCCCCACCGGACCACTCTCTTCCTGTCTAGTAAGCCCCACCTTCCTCCCCCCACATGCCCAGGAAATCCGTATCGCCAACCTCGCTACTACACCACTAACCCTACCAAGAGGACTCATCATCGGTGATACTGAAGAAGCCGAACCATGCCAAACGCCACCTACAGACCCACCCACTCTCTCCGCCCTACCATCACACCTATCCCCGACCCAAACCAACAGCCTCCGACAACTCCTCCTGGATTTTCATGATCTGTTCTCCTCAGGCCCGACCGACCTTGGCCATACCACCTATCTCAGCCATGAGATACACACGACTGGACCTCCAATTCGCCAACCATCGTGACGGAAAAATCCTAAGCAACGAGAGGAAGAAGACCGGCAGGTCCAGGACATGCTAGATGCCGGCGTAATCTCCAACTCTACTAGCCCATGGTCCTCTCCGGTAGTACTCGTAAGAAAAAAAGACAGGACAATGCGCTTCTGTGTTGACTACCGCCGAGTCAATGATGTCACAATCAAAGACGCCACTCCCCTACCACACATCGACGACTCACTGGACTCTATTACATGGCTCGACATGGTTCTCCACCTTAGACCTACAGTCAGGTTACTGGCAAGTCCCTGTGCATCCCGACGACAAACACAAAACCGCCTTCTCCACATCGAATGGCAAACATTATGAATTCAATGTCCTCCCTTTCGGACTCTGCAACGCCCCTGCCACATTCTCCCGTTTAATGGAGTCCGTCGTCAGTGGTTTAACTTGGGAGACTTGCTTAGCATACCTCGACGACGTCATTGTCTTTAGTCATACATGGACCGACCACCTTCACCGCATACGCCAAGCAGGACTAAAACTGAAACCAACGAAATGCGTATTGGCGGAGAGATCAGTGTCTTTCCTGGGACATCTCATTAATGCCGAGGGCATCTCACCAGACCCAGATAAGCTTCGAGCCATTGCAGACATCCCACTACCCCGTGACGTGCACGAAGTCAGAGCCTTCCTGGGGTCAACATCGTACTACAGGCGATTCGTCAAAGGATTCGCTGACATCGCAAAACCCCTTCACGAACTAACAAAAAAAGGGGAGCCTTTTCTGTGGACCAAGACAAGAAAAACGGCCTTTACCACCCTCAAATCAAAATTAACCACCGCCCCAGTAGTCGCGTTCCCAGACTACAACCACCCATTCCGCCTGTATACTGATGTGTCCCTCATCGCCATAGGAGCTGTCCTTGCGCAGGTACAAAATGGGAGAGAACACATCATCGCCTGTGCCAGTCGCACCCTGAACACGGCAGAGCGAATCTACGCGGCCACAAAGCGTGAGTGCCTAGGGATCATCTGGTCCCTAGAATATTTCAAGTCCTACATCTCAGGCACCCACGTAGTAGTCATTACGGATCACCAATCCCTACAGTGGCTACAGCAGTCAAACACAAACAATGCCCAACTGATATGCTGGCAAGAAACCCTCGAAGAATATGACTTCGAAATCGCATACCGACCAGGCAAGCTACACACCAACGCCGATGCCCTATCCCGTCTCCCAATCAACGCCATCAAGACAGAACCCGACCTGGTCCAAATGTGGAATAATAAACAACGTCCAACTTGGATTCCACAGACCACATTCACCAAACTCCACCCACATGGCGAACATCTCTTTGACCCGACCGGACACATTGTCCTCAGCCCAGCTACGGCCCACGACACCATGCTCCACCTCCATGCCCACAACGGCATCCACCTGGGAACGAAGAAGCTGCTACAAATCTTTAACGATATGTACTGGACCCCAAACCCATCCACCATCGCAAAGAAGATCATACAATCATGCCGAGCATGCACCCTTGGGAAGGACATCACCCGAACGCCAGGCCCTACAGGAAAAGTCACAGCACAAAAACCATGGCAACTACTCTCCCTAGACGTCGTCGGCCCCCTCACACCAAAAGCAGGCTACAAGTACATAATTACCTTCGTGGATGTATATTCTAAGTTCATCATCGCCTGCCCCGCCAAGGATCACACCGCACTGTCAGTCGCCGACGCCCTCACCAGACATGTTTTCCCTTATTTTGGGATTCCACAGGCCCTTCATTCGGATAATGCTCCAGAATTTACAGGAAAAATCTGGGAAGAACTAGCCAGCATATTCGGATACAACATCTCTCACTCATCCCCCTACTGGCCCCAAGGCAACAGCATATGCGAGAGAAGCCATCGCTCCCTTATGAATCGGGTCCACACACGCATTATGCAAACGGGAAATGAAGACTGGCCTGCACACGTCAAGATCATAGAATGGGGGTTAAATACGTGCCCAAGAGAAGATGGAATAACCCCGCACGAGAGAGTCTTCGGGGAACCACCCCTACTCCTGCCACTCCGCCACCACCTACAACCGCCCACTCCACCCTCCACCACCGACCCTCTCCACCACCTCAAACGCCGCCTCCACCACCTACACTCAAAACAAGATCTAGCACCTGACACAACCCACTCCAACCCATACACACCTGGCCAGCCTGTTGTGGTTGCAAACCTCCCTACCCCACCGAAGACCTCCCCCTGATTCAACGGACCTTACAAAATTGTGCAAGTACCTAACCCATACCAAGTCACCGTGGATCAACAGGGGCAACACCGCACATATAGAAACCGCCATGTTCGCCCCTTCAACCCACCCGACACCACCCACCCCCGCACTAATCCTACCTCCACCCCGGCCCGCACACCTGGCCACCCTGACCTTCCTCAACATCACCCCCCAGACTCCTACTACTACTCCTTCTCACCCCCCTCCTCAAACTCTCTAGCTACCAGCCCACCCCCCAATACACCATCACCACAACCTCATACCACCACCACTACTTCACAACCAGACATTCACCCACCGAACACCCCTCCACCCACCACCTCTCAACCCACCCCACCCAGGCCGCCCTCGTCACCACAGCCCCCCCCCCCCGAGAGTCACACCACCCCCACACCCACCACCGCCCTTCCTCATGACCACTCCCATTATACACGCCACACCGCACCACCAACCATCCCCCCCCCCTCACCACCGTACACCCTTACCGCCACCACGCACTCAACCAGCCTCACCACCCACACCCACCATAACCACGACCACCACCAGATCAGGACGACTCTCACGCCCACCCGCAAGATACACCCCGACACCTCCACCCAGCACACCCCTACCCCAAAATCCACCATCCCCACCCACCCCCAACACCTCCCCCATAACCCTACCCCTCCACCAAGCACGCTGGAACTTTCCCAACTCCCAATTCCCCAAAGGACAACGCTCCTCCCACCAAATTAGCCCAAATAAAAGCACCAACCTCCCATCACTCTCCAGCATTCAAATTTCATCTCCCCACCAGGCACCATTCCCCGAGATGAAGGTGACAAAAGTCCAATGGCAACCATACAACCACCCACCAACCAGAATCAGAGGCACCAACCACCTGCTACGCCGGACCAACCAGCCGTCCTCCCTCCACTTCACGCTCAGCCCCCACCAGGAGCCCAACCAATTCACCACGCACTGGATCAGCTTCACCCAACACCTTACCCCGGCCTACCAGGCAGCCACCTCTACCACCTACCACCTCCAGTCACGGGGCCGTGACTTCAACGACGCGGAGGGTGGTAAAATGCCCGCCGCAGGACCTCCCACCTCACCACCCCCCACACCACCACCGAGCCGCCACCCCACCACCACCCCAGGAGGACACACCGGTGAGGTTAGTAGTCCCGGGCAAGAGGGTCATCGGGGCATCCCGACCCTGAGCCCCTATTCCCCGCAAGTGCCCCAACCCCAGGCGTTCAGGCAAACTGAACTACTGTGCGGGCGGGGTAGTGACCGTCAGACCAGGGGTGGGACTGAAAAGGTCAGTCCCAGGTAACACCGTATTGACGGTCTTGTTACACCCTCTAGGGCAAGAGGCCCAAGGGCAAGAGGCCCAAGGCTACGGCCTAAAGAGAGAGAGAGAGATAGACACAGGCTACGGCCTGACAGAGTGTTTAAAGGGGAAGGTGACCCCAGGCTCCGGCCTTAACACGCTGAGGAGAGAGAGTTGCCTGTGTGCATCCCTCTCCAGCTGCTCTTTGGCTACGGCCAGAATACGGTCCAGGGTAGAGAGACCCTGCTACCGTACGTGTAGCGCTACCCAATTACGGAAGCGGCGTCCCGGGGTCGGTATCTTGCCGCAACGGACGGGTGAACCAGTTCATCCGTTAGTCGCTTTCCGTACGGGCAAACACTCGGTTTCGGCCGGGGCACGTACCAGGGTGGAGAATTCCGACGGTAGGATCTGTCCATATTGGAGAGAGTGCGGCTCCTGAGCCCCTCACTCCGGCTTGTCTCCTACCGCGGGAGGAACACCACGCCGGCGGTACCTTGCCACGGCGAAAGGGCGACCTCGATCACCCTATAGGTGTCCCCTGCACGCCGGGCAAGTTCACGGCTACAGCCAAGGTGCACAATAGGGGAAGTAGAGCCCCAACTCAGACCTATAGACACACTCAGGGAACCACGAAGAGCGTGAGTCTCCCTTTAGCCTCTTTCCCTTCGGGGAGCCCTTCGTCGCCATCCAGGCTTATAGGCCAGGAGGAGGCACTAGAGTGGTGGCAAGGCCCGATAACGGACTTACCGCCCACACCCGGGAGTTCTTTAGTCCTGCCGGAGCCCTGCAAGAGACGCTGCCGCAGCCCAGCCCTGACGGCGCCTCTTCCCCTGAGCACCCGCAGTCCCAGGACGCCCAGGCCCACCACCGCGGTCTACAACGACGGAGATCCAGGCTCCCTTACTCCCCGGAGGCGGAGTAAGCAGGCCCGACTACTCCGGCTGTTCGGCCCTAGCCCCGAGGGCCCCAGATCAGGTCGAGGCCCCCAGACCACAGGGCCTCCCTGCACCCCACCAGTGTGGCCCTAGGAAAGGAGCCGCCCCTCAGGTCAAGGCCCCAGACAAGGGAGCCTCCCTGACAGTAAGTACCAGTGATTTGATAACCCAGGAAACAAGGGTAAGACAGTGACAGTGACAGTGATCCAGAGTACAGTGACAGTGTTTATGTAGAAGATGTATTAAACAGTGGCATAACAGAAACTCATATAATCAGGGTAAGAAGTGTAAAGCGGTAAATAACTCAGTCCCCCTCTGCATCAAGGAACCAGGGAGTTTTCCGTGAAACTAGAGGAAGGTGCGCGAGTGAGCCGAAAGGCAAGTGTATGTGTCCCCGCGACTTGGTGACAGTGTCGAGTGTCGCCATCCGCACCCTACCTCTATTATAGTAATATCCCCGACACAGACTCCCGATCACAGTGATCTAAAGTGAAACGCCCCAGTTTATTATTAACTTGAAGTGACATAATAATTAATTCAAGCTAACAACCATATTGATGTAATATTCCATTCAAGTAACAGTAAAGAATATCCACGACTTCCCTGTGCCACGGTGTTAATATATATGTGATCATTCTGTGCAGTTGAGTGTAATCTTGTATCTCTGTTCTCCTATGTACTAAATATCGTTGTATGTACACTGTAATGAGTAGGACTTAAGCAATAGATGTGATTCGGTGTACTGTCTCTTTTTATGCCCTGTTCCTTTGTTAGTGCATTACGTCCGGTCTAGTAAAAGGACCCCGTTCCAGTGCTCGTGTTTTTACGACGAGAAGTCGCCTTAAAAACACAGCATTACATTTATGCTAACCCAACCAAACTTATCCTAATCTGTGCGTGAAAACTGACAAACGCCATCTTAGAACGCTATTTTTCAGCGAAATTGCCATTTATCAGTGCTCATTTACCCAAACCTAACAAATTCGTAATTAAACCCTGCCTTATTTATCCTAACTTGTTTTAAGCTAACCTAACCAGTTTTAAGGTAACCTAACCAAATTTATCCTAACCTACCTCCAGCGCTATCTATCATATTTACAAAAGTATTGATTGAAAAGTTTGTTACAATAATAGTATATAAAGTATACGTACAAATAAGTGCCGATATATTAAAAAATGACGGAAAATTATTTTATTTTGGTGCTGATTGACATCGTCTGGACAAAGAATAGTCACAGCGACTCCCACGGGAGCACTTCGACGTACCAACTGGTCACGTAGGGCTACCAACCACCCCCTTTCCCTTAATGTTCTCTTAGCATACCATGTAAAAATTGAGGGCTTGCCTGTGCTTTCCTTAGTGTGTAAAGTAGCGACCAATGTAGGGCTGTGTTTAAGCATACGGCCGTTACATTTTCACAGCTAGTCACTAAAATGCCCGCCGCCGGACCATCCACCCCGCCACCCCCCACCCCACCACCGGGCCACCACCACTCCACCTAGGGTACCCTAGGAAGAGATAACGGGGAGGTTAATGACCCAGGGCAAAAGGGTCACCCAACCACCACTGACCTGTGCCCCTTCTCCCCGCAACTGCCCCAACGCCAGGTGAGCCTAGATCCGCAACAACTTCAACGGCGGGTTGACCATCGACAGCAGTGGGGTGGGACTGATCTAAAATCAGTCCCTAGTAGTATTGTGGTGACGACCACAGCTTCACCCCAGAAGGGCAAGAGGTCCCTTGGTGAGCCACGAGGGAACACCACCCTCTGCCACTACTCTGGTGAGCCACGAGGGGCCAGTACCCTCTGCCACAGTGAGCCACGAGGGGCCAGGGCCCGTACTTATAAAACACTAAGACTGAGTCATAGGGCTAAAGTCTGTCCTAAATTCATAGGAGCGAGTCATAAGTCCTTATGTTCGACTTAAACTGAGTCATAGCTTAAGACCCCTCCCGAGTGGTTATAGCGCTTCGGACGCGGCTTATGACTCGATCATAACAGTAAAGATGGCCGCCGCACCACAACAACAACAAATTCGCCAGCGTCAACCAAGACATTTTCGTGAAAGGAAAGATGTGCTTAACGAGCTAAGTGATGCAGAACTGGTCAAGAGATATCGTTTGGACCGTGCAGGCATAATTTTTGTGACCGATTTGGTGCGGGAGACACTAACAAGACCAACGGCAAGAAACAAGGCTTTAACCCCCTTCAGCACGTGTATGTTCTCAAGATACAACTGTGCCAGCTTATATGTGGCATCGGGGTCCAATTTTGCTTTCTGGAACGTTTGCTTGTTACATTGTTGGAGTTCTCCATGCTTGGATAGCGGTGGTGGTGTTTGTTTACAGGGTGGTGTGGAGAGGCAACATGTCCTCGTCCACAACACAAAGTGGTAAATTAATAATTCCTCAAAAATGACATTAATCTGTTTACTTTACCCTGAAAACATTTCAGAAAATATCGTAGTAATTTCTGATTTTTTGTAGCATCTTTTCTCTGTTGTTTTCTTAGATTTTTCTTCATTTTTCGAAACTCTCAAGTGCTACGCAGCGCCAACCGCTAACTCAGCAGCTTGTGACTTCGACCTAACAAAGTCTCGACTTAGTTATGATGAGGAGCTCCCTAAGTCTCATTTATGACTTTCACCTAACTATGATGTAGTTTTTATAAGTACGGGCCCAGTACCCTCTGCCACAGTGAGCCACGAGGGAGAAATACCCTCTGCCACTACCAGGACAGGAGGTCCTTTAGTGAACACGAAGGAGAAATACCCTTTATCACAAACAGGGCAGGAGGCCCAATAGTGAACTATAAGGGGCCAACACCCCTAGCCACCCCAAGGGTAAGAGCCCCTTGTATAAAGCCAAAAGTGGGTCCCAGGGCCGATCGACCTGGCGCCACGGCTGTGTCGGAGACATGAGAGAGAGTCGCCTCTGTGCTACCCTCCCTGTGTAAGAGAGAGAACACGGCCTCCGTGTGTCCTCTATATTCAGCCAACTCCTGCAGGAGTAGCTGGACACCACTCGGGAGAGTTGCCCCGAAGGTGTCCCCCGAGCAAAGACCCAGTCCCAGTCGGGACCTACCTCCCACTCCCGGGAGATTCTTGTCTCCCCCAGGCACCAGCAGGAGACGAGGCCGCAGCCCACACCTGACGGCGCGTCCCCTGACAGACCTCCACAGTCCCCGGACCCCCAGGCGAGCCCAGCAGCCTACCAACGCTGTCCTCCTCCTGCCTCAGAACCTCCGACGCCAGACACAACTCCTCCACCTGTTTGGCTCCAGTCCTGAGAGCCACCACAACAGGTCGAGGCCCCACATAGACGGGCCTCCCTGCAACACAACGACGAGACCCTGAGAAGAGGGTCTACAACAGGTCGAGACCCCAGGCAAGAGGGTCTCCCTGCATCGTGACGACGGGACCAGAGACAAGGGTCTACAACAGGTCGAGACCCCAGAGAAGAGGATCTCCCTGCACCGTGACGACGGGACCAGAGACAAGGGTCTACAACAGGTCAAGACCCCAGGCAAGAGGGTCTCCCTGCACCGTGACGACGGGACCAGAGACAAGGGTCAACAACAGGTCGAGACCCCAGGCAAGAGGGTCTCCCTGCACCGTGACGACGGGACCAGAGACAAGGGTCAACAACAGGTCGAGACCCCAGGCAAGAGGGTCTCCCTGCACCGTGACGACGGGACCAGAGACAAGGGTCTACAACAGGTCGAGACCCCAGACAAGAGGGTCTCCCTGCATCGTGACTACGGGACCAGAGACAAGGGTCTACAACAGGTCGAGACCCCAGACAAGAGGGTCTCCCTGCATCGTGACGACGGGACCAGAGACAAGGGTCTACAACAGGTCGAGACCCCAGACAAGAGGGTCTCCCTGCATCGTGACAACGGGACCAGAGACTAGGGTCTACAACAGGTCGAGACCCCAGACAAGAGGGTCTCCCTGCAACGCCTCAGTGGATCAGACCCGGGTCGAGTCTCCCCCCAGCGGGTACAGTGATTCCCGCCACGGGTAGAGTCCCCTTAAAGTGACAGTGATATCGCCCCAGAAAATCGGGCAAGATTAGTGACATTCCCTCTTACATCTGAGGAAGTGAAACAGGGACAGTGATACAGTGACAGAGTGGATAAGAAGGATCCCATCTATAAGTGCCCGTGATTACTTTCCCTTGATTAAAGACTATAAATTCTGGGCCCGTGAATCTAGTGTTGTTCCCCCAGCCCAGAATAGAGGAGTTCCCCCTTACCAGTGTACGCGCGGGCAAGAGTCGCCGCGCTGAGCCCAGCCAGTCAATTGTAGTGATCTGTTCCCCCTGTTCTTTTATAGTAATATTCCTCCCCTAGACCATTAAGCCTATATATCCCTATTGTACCAGTGAACTAAGACCTTTTGGACTTTAATGAAAGACAGTCACATCCACTTATAGGACCCTAACCCATTGTAAAGTGTAATTACAGTGTGTGTGAACATCCCGGGCTATCTTAACGTAACCTTGTATATCTGTATCCCCTGTCCAGAATATCATTCTATGTAATATTGTCACGGTGTTAGAATTAAGGTAGTAGATGTGTTAAAGGTGGACTGCCTAGTTTTTATGTCCTGTTCCTTTGTTAGTGCTTTACTTCCGGTCCGGAAAGAGGACCCCGCTCAGTAGCTAGTGTTGCTAGTACGAGGAGTCGGCCTAAAAACACTCAGCATAACACTGGTGGCAAACGGTGGTTCTGGATCCGAGTAAAAGCACGGAGGAACATAAAAGGAAACTTGCACAATGACAGCTAAACCGCACATTCAATTACCAAAATTCAACCCGGACCAATGTGACATGGATGTTTATTTGGATATGATCAAGCCCCTTTTAGACATAGGGTTTGACTCGGATAAGGAGAAAATTGCAGTCACACTACCTAATCTGGGGAAAATTATCACAAATGTCGTACCAAAAGTAGTCCCAGAATTGTCATGGGACCAGTTCACACAAAATGTGAAACAGGCAGTGACGCCACCTCTGGGCACAGTTGTAGCTTTATCGCAACTAGACGCTCTCACATACGACGGAAGCCTCGATGACACCTTCATCCAGGCTAGGCGGCTCATCACCGCTGCGTACCCGAGCACAGACACAAAAACCCGGGAACAACTCATATTCCACAAACTCCTCAGGACCCTCCCCAGTTTCATTAAAGACCACTTCACAATACATGAACCGACGGGAGACCTGGATAAAGAAATCAACCAAATAAGGCGCCTTCTAGCCGTCCACTCCTCCCCCAAACGCATTGGCGACATCATACAATTCCCCATGGACCTCATCCCTGTAAATCCGTGGGAATTTTCTACTTGCTGCCCGGAGTGCCCAATCCACGACATTCGTGAACAGCTAAAAGCTGCCCAGCACAGCAGAGAAACACAAGAGTGCCTACAGGCCTCCCCACCATGCGCCAATCGCCCCAAGCCTCGCAGCAGGTAAGCGGGACGAGGAAAGCACAGAAGGCCCCCCATCACTGCCCCTGCGTCCCCCCGTAATGACGGGGGCTACCTCACATCTCTCCCAGTCTATGACAGGGAAAAACATCATCTTTCTTTTTCCTCTCCTCTCACTGCCTCTTCTATTTTGCCCTCCCCTATTCCTAACCTTCCCACCTCACACACCACTTTCTCCACTACTACCGCCTCCCCCCTGCCTATTCCTCCCCAACACAAAGCCTGCCTCCCCCTTCACAGACCTCCAAGAACCTTTACCTCATCTTCCCCTAACCTACTTCCCAAAACCACCGCCTCCTGTCTACTCCCTCCCACCTACCACCCCGCACCACCCACCACCATCACTTCCCCGCCACTCATTTTTCCCGCCAACACAGCCAACTCATTCGCCTTCCCTATCACACCATCCTCCCCCTCAGCCTCACCTCCGCCTGCATCTCCCCCGACTACCCCACCTCCTCCAACCCACCACTCCCAATCACCGCCCGCTACGCCCACCACCAACACTGCACCACACCACCCATCACCAACTCCCACCTTCACCGCCGAGGAAACAACCACCACCACAACTCCCACCACACCCCACCACGCATCACCCCACGCAACACATCACCCACCAAACTCCCCACGTGCCCAACCACCATCACCGCCGACACCCACCCTCACCACCACGACCATCAGATCACGATGCATCTTCCGCCCACCATCTACATACACCCCCACACCTCCATCTTCCCCTCATCCTGCTCCCCATTTCCCAACACATGCCACCCACACCCCAAACACCACCCCCATTACCTTCCCCCTTCATCAGGCATCGTGGAAACTACCAAAAAGAAAAACTGAGAGCGTGCTATGGCGCCTCCACGACCGCCCACCCATCAGGATCCGACGGACACCCCAGCTTCTCCGCCTCCTACGCCAGACAAACCGCCCATCCTCCATCAGTCTCTCTATCAACCCCCACCGAGAGCCAAACACCATGACCAACCACTGGATGAACCTCCTGCAACACCTCACCCCGGTCCACAAGACGTTCACTTCCACCACCTACCACCTGCAGTCACGGGGCCGTGACTTTTTCAAAGACGATGGTGGTAAAATGCCCGCCGCCGGACCATCCACCCCGCCACCCCCCACCCCACCACCGGGCCACCACCACCCCACCACCCTAGGAAGAGATAACGGGGAGGTTAATGACCCAGGGCAAAAGGGTCACCCAACCACCACTGACCTGTGCCCCTTCTCCCCGCAACTGCCCCAACGCCAGGTGAGCCTAGATCCACAACAACTTCAACGGCGGGTTGACCATCGACAGCAGTGGGGTGGGACTGATCTAAAATCAGTCCCTAGTAGTATTGTGGTGACGACCACACCTTCACCCCAGAAGGGCAAGAGGTCCCTTGGTGAGCCACGAGGGAACACCACCCTCTGCCACTACTCTGGTGAGCCACGAGGGGCCAGTACCCTCTGCCACAGTGAGCCACGAGGGAGAAATACCCTCTGCCACTACCAGGACAGGAGGTCCTTTAGTGAACACGAGGGAGAAACACCCTCTATCACAAACAGGGCAGGAGGCCCAATAGTGAACTATAAGGGGCCAACACCCCTAGCCACCCCAAGGGTAAGAGCCCCTTGTATAAAGCCAAAAGTGGGTCCCAGGGCTGATCGACCTGGCGCCACGGCTGTGTCGGAGACATGAGAGAGTCGCCTCTGTGCTACCCTCCCTGTGTAAGAGAGAGAACACGGCCTCCGTGTGTCCTCTATATTCAGCCAACTCCTGCAGGAGTAGCTGGACATCACTCGGGAGAGTTGCCCCGAAGGTGTCCCCCGAGCAAAGACCCAGTCCCAGTCGGGACCTACCTCCCACTCCCGGGAGATTCTCGTCTCCCCCAGGCACCAGCAGGAGACGAGGCCGCAGCCCACACCTGACGGCGCGTCCCCTGACAGACCTCCATAGTCCCCGGACCCCCAGGCGAGCCCAGCAGCCTACCAATGCTGTCCTCCTCCTGCCTCAGAACCTCCGACGCCAGACACAACTCCTCCACCTGTTTGGCTCCAGTCCTGAGGGCCACCACAACAGGTCGAGGCCCCACATAGACGGGCCTCCCTGCACCACAACGACGAGACCCTGAGAAGAGGGTCTACAACAGGTCGAGACCCCAGGCAAGAGGGTCTCCCTGCATCGTGACGACGGGACCAGAGACAAGGGTCTACAACAGGTCGAGACCCCAGACAAGAGGGTCTCCCTGCACCGTGACGACGGGACCAGAGACAAGGGTCTACAACAGGTCGAGACCCCAGGCAAGAGGGTCTCCCTGCATCGTGACGACGGGACCAGAGACTAGGGTCTACAACAGGTCGAGACCCCAGACAAGAGGGTCTCCCTGCAACGCCTCAGTGGATCGGACCCGGGTCGAGTCTCCCCCCAGCGGGTACGGTGATTCCCGCCACGGGTAGAGCCCCCAGAGGTCTCCTTAAAGTGACAGAGTGATATCGCCCCAGAAAATCGGGCAAGATTAGTGACATTCCCTCTTACATCTGAGGAAGTGAAACAGGGACAGTGATACAGTGACAGAGTGGATAAGAAGGATCCCATCTATAAGTGCCCGTGATTACTTTCCCTTGATTAAAGACTATAAATTCTGGGCCCGTGAATCTAGTGTTGTTCCCCCAGCCCAGAATAGAGGAGTTCCCCCTTACCAGTGTACGCGCGGGCAAGAGTCGCCCCGCTGAGCCCAGCCAGTCAATTGTAGTGATCTGCTTCCCCTGTTCTTTTATAGTAATATTCCTCCCCTAGACCATTAAGCCTATATATCCCTCTTGTACCAGTGAACTAAGACCTTTTGGACTTTAATGAAAGACAGTCACATCCACTTATAGGACCCTAACCCATTGTAAAGTGTAATTACAGTGTGTGTGAACATCCCGGGCTATCTTAACGTAACCTTGTATATCTGTATCCCCTGTCCAGAATATCATTCTATGTAATATTGTCACGGTGTTAGAATTAAGGTAGTAGATGTGTTAAAGGTGGACTGCCTAGTTTTTATGTCCTGTTCCTTTGTTAGTGCTTTACTTCAGGTCCGGAAAGAGGACCCCGCTCAGTAGCTAGTGTTGCTAGTACGAGGAGTCGGCCTAAAAACACTCAGCATAACAGTCACAATTATAATTTAGGTAATCTTAACAGAATGCTTCAGAAACTGGGTGTTTGATCAGGCATGCACTAACATTAAACCCCGCCAGGCTGATTGCTTGTAGTTTACATTGTGTGTTTTATAATCGGTGCAAATTCTATTAATGAGATCTGCACCTCAAAGAATTACAAAGTGGCATACAATATGAGGATCAATCTGCCATCAATGCACATTCTGATTAAAGGTCCAATTTAAACACCTGGTTTCTTAATATTCAGCTATGTTAATATAAGAATCTTAAGACTATCGTATCATGCAGTACGATGAGGATGTAGACTTCTTCAGTAATGGAAAAGTGGTGGTATCATAATTACTGTACTATGCTGTCAAGCACAGGGCTAAAGAGGAAGTATACAGGGCAGTATCTGACAGATAACCTAAATAGCACTGGAAGGAAGAATGTGATATTTAAGGTGACAAACCAGATGAGGGATAAAAGGGATACAGGCGAGCAGTGTTACAATTATTTAATAAGGTGGTGATGGACAGTGAGGATATTCAAGATGCCAGGAAAGAGAATTATAACCAGTTGCTGAGAGTGATGAACACAGAAGATTTGGAGTTGGGTTTCCATGTTTAACTGTTAACCTTTGGCACTGCTACTGAGAACAGGACAATAGGCAATATGCAGTTGGGGAATGTGGCAGGGTGTCTGTGCTACTGTAATTGCTTCATGTATCAGGAGATAAAGGAGTGGGGTTAGTTAGCAATTTGATAACTATGATTATATTTGAGTGTTGTCCCAGATGACGAGCTGAAATGCGACAATGTGTAGAAGGGCAAGTGTGATGCCCTGGAAAGAGGAAATTATAGACAAAACTTCTGGACCAGATAATGAAATTGATAGAGTTCCAGACAAGGAATGTGAGTATAGAGATGCAGTTGGGGTTTAGCAGGGACCACTGATGCCATATTCAAATATAGTTTTAGGAAAAAATGTGTAGGAAAGAAAAGGGATCTCTACTTTGTTTTTGATTTGGGGGTGGGCTTTAACAGTCCCTAGGGAGGGGGTGAGATGTACAGTGAGGAAGCTAGAGATGAAGTGGTGGTTATAGTAGCTACAGCTTTGTATGTTGGTGCTTACACCCAGGTTAAAGCGTATGTAGATTTGTGTGATGAGTTTTCCATAGATACTGATGTGCATCAGGGGATCAGTCTATAGCCTTACTGTGTGTCATGGTGTGTGAAGCTGTCATGCGACTTAAAGATTTTACCCCCATGGAAGATACAGTGGGCATGCACAGTACGCGTAATCACAAGTGTGCAAATCGTATAGTACGTGAGTGACCAAAAATTGTAACCATAAAACTTTGAACGTGCGAGTTTATCCCACAATATGCAGGGCAGAGGCAAGGAGTGGCCCAGAACTGCTATCTTCCCAGACTATGCACCCCCTCCCCCATGACGCACCCATCCTAACATAGATACACAGAACTTCCCAGGCATTCTACTGCACAGCATGGGTGTGGGGCGAGGGACTGCCGTTACAGCCAAGACTCACACACCACAAGGATACGATCTCTCAGGTTACCCCGTCGTGTACTAAAAACAACTTTTTTGTTCTCTCTGCTACTTTGTCCCTTCTCAGCACTATGCCTCTGCCACCACGAGTGAAGAAACTCCTGACACACCACCAAGATGGAGATAATCAGGAGAAAAGAGGAGGGGCAGGGGAACTCTCCTATTGGCCAAGCCTTGGATCTAGCAGAATCTACAGTGAGGACTGTTTGGAAAAACAGAGAGGCCATCAAGAGGCTTGTGAAGACATACGGGCCACCAGAGCTCAAGGGCTGTTCCTGGGTAATCGTGTGATAATTCTGATGGAGAGATACCTTGCCGCCTTCATTATGAGAAAGGAGAAGGGTGTGCCACTCAATGGTAGATACATCCAGGACCAAGCCAAGCTCATTTACAAGGCAGCATCTCACAAGTTATCTGTGGACAAACCTTTCAAGGCATCAATTGAATGGCTGCACTGCTTTTTGCAACCCAAGGATCTTGGTCATATCAAACTGTTGGGAGAACGAGCCTCTGCTGACAAGGTAGCCACAAGAGAGTATCTTGCAATATTAAGGGTGATCATTGAAGGGCAGTACACCAAGGACCAGATCTACATCAACAAGACAGCATTATACAGGCAGTGCCAAAATCAACCAACATTGCAAATGAACAGAAGCAAGCCCCTGGTTGCAAGCTGGACAAGTCAAAGATGACGGTCATGCTGACTGTCAACCTGTCTGGGAGCCACAAGATGCGGCCTGTTGTCGTAAACACAGCTTCACACGCTAGTTGCCCCAAAAAACTCACTAATATGGACACAAGTGGCATGTATTGGTACAAGTCTGCTAAAGGGTGGATGACTGGCAACATCATGGCTGAAGAAACGCTGCATCCCGGATGCCAGGGCCAAGCGTTGGGAACTTGGCATCCCTTTCAAGATGCTATTGTTGTCTGACAGGGCACAAAGTCACCTCCCTTACCTCAAAGATCTTCACAAGGATTGTCGTGTTGTGTTGTGTTGTGTTTCTGCCACCTAGGACAACGTCGCTTATGCAGCCATTGAATACCACCAAAAAGTGTACGATTACCTACGCAGGAAGACCAATACCCAAGAACTTCATGCCCTACAAGACATCAACTTGGATATGGACGACACAGCTGAACTCGAACCATCCCCACCAGTAGTTGAACCACCGCCCGCCTCAGCTGACAAGTCTGTTGTGGCATTTTGACGTCATTTTTCAGTAAAGGACTCAGCTGACATCCTACGTGGCTGCAACAGTGAACCATGCATGGCGACTACTTGTGCCTCACTTATGCACAAACAATGGGATGGCCATTCAACCTCTGGTGGTGGCAGAGTCAGCCACACTGACAGCAGCACTAGCTGTACCAGGTTTCAAGGACGTAACGTTGGCGGACATACAAAAGGCACACACTACTACCAAGGAACAGCCTCTCCAGGAAGTGTTGCATTGGGTAGACAAGGCTGACATTGAGCCCATGGCCAGGAAGTGACAGGGGAGCCTAGTGTGATGGAGAGGAGCAATGAACTATGTCAGGGATAAACAAGATCCTTGTGGCAGTGGATAAGCTCAAAGAAGAACTGAAGGAACAGGATATCTGCCAGCAAAGAAAGGAGGGGGTTCTTGTTAATATTGACAAAGCCTTCCGCTTCTACATAGACAGGCATAGGCAAGAAATAAACAGGATGATGCAGATGCTCATAAGTTACACAGTGGCCTCAAGAAAGTGAAAGTGAGGAAATGGTGACACTGAATGGGGCACAAGGGTCTGAGAGTAAATATGGGTAAAACAACTGATGGTAGCTTGGGTTGGTGGCAGTACTGTCAAAGCAGAGGGAGAGTGGCTGTGTTGTTTGCACCAAGGTGGGAAGTAACTCCTCCTCGTACAGTGTTTGTGATGTGAGTGCATAAGATGTAGTGGTATCAGTGGTAGACCGAGATAATACTCATATCGTGTGTGTGGTGTTTCGGTGTGAGCACGTAGAGACTCTTGCGTAAAAGGATTAATCTTTGCTTGTCTTGTGTGGAAGTTTTGTATTTGGGGAACATGTTATGTGGTGGAAGCTAGCTCTGGCAAAGGGTAAGGAGTGGTTGAAGCAAGTTCAGGGCAGAATGTACAGAACTGAGATTAGATGGGGGTGGAGGGGGTAGGATTGAGACTGAAGAGTTGAGGGGAAAGATGGGACTAATATACTGGTGTTGTGATTAGGAGGGGGTGGATAGATATAGTTTGAGCATGTGGATAGGATGGAGGACAACAGGTGGGTACAGAATGTGAGAAGCAACTGAAAAAGTGCACGTAAATCAAATGTTTCAAAAGCAGCAGCAAAGATTCACTGCTTGTATAAGATTTTATGGAATATCAATTATTACCAGTACAGTATTTATACTTTGTTAAAAGTGAAAAATCTGGAACTACTGTACTGGGATTATGTGATAAAAATCTCTGCAGCAGCAACTAACATATTTCAGTAAATTTCCTCTCAAACTGCAGTTCATATCACTTATGCAAATTTCACTTGCCTTATTTGCCCCTTTCCGATGTCTGTCCAGCATTATGAGAAACGGCAGTTTTACGTGCTGGAAAATTTATGGGTTTTATGCAAGTTACAATTTTTGTGGCTTTATAAGCAGACATTTGCCATTTCGCATTTAAACATTTTTGACATAATGACACTTGTAGCCTTTTTCCTTTAATTTTATGACTGCCACTTACACATACACCATTACTAGCACCTTCTTTGAGCATTCATTTTATTACATATTTTTCAGGTAATGTACTAATGAGCACAAACTCCTTTTCAAAGTTTTTAAATCAAAAGTTGACATGAATCATAGGGTAGTATTCAAAGGGAACATTTGTACACATTGAGCAAACAGTATAAACTGATACATCCAAAAATCACTATATGTAAAATATATTTCCACTGTATATGAACCAGCCAGCATGTCTTACTACCAAGGGGTAAAACCACTGCCTTAAGATTTACAATAGCCAAGATTCTGCATTGTTAAATTTGTTTCAAACACATACCGTTGTACTTTTCTTCCCCAGGTCCCAGTTGGGAGAATGGACAGTGTGTGTGGGAAGTGAAGGAGCCAGTAACCACCTACCTGTGGGGAAAATCATGAAGAATTATGTTAGTTAAGTAAAAGTAATATGAAGTAGGATACCTGGTCTAATTTTTTCAGTGAGTTTTAAAAAATTTATTTGTGCTTAATTACAATTTGAACAACATATTTACCCCCCTCCCCCCCCATATGCAAATGAACAAATAACCATTCAATACAAACCAGCACAAACAATTAAATCCTATAATCAGTCACCATTTAATATAACTCAGTAAAAAAAGCAGCAACTGAGCTCTACAAGCACCAATTAACCAGTAAAAAAATAACAGCAATTAAACACTGTAACCTGTCTGTCATGTTATAACCCTACACCTGGCTATCAAGCTGCTTCAGCTTAATTCCCAAAACATCCCGTAATTTTGATAATCATACAAGTAGAATGCATAAGAAGCTCCCTAAACTTTTAAGCTATTTACTTTGCTTATTACACTTTGCTGTCCACGGTTCCATATTCTAACTATATTCTAAAGATCACCATACCAGTACTCCAAATAAACAACTTTCAAAAACAACCAGGCATATACAGTAGAAGTCCGAATTTTCGGCATCTATAGGACCAGGCAAGTGCCGAAATATCAAAATTGCCGAATTATCGAAAACCCTACCCACTCAGTACCTTATATGTTTCAGTGAACACTATCATCACTACTCATATCATTACAAATGTGTTTGGAGAGAGGACTGTATACTCTTTGATACTGTACAATACTGTAATGAATACAGTACTATACATGAATATGAAAAATAAAGAAATTAGTGAACATACTGTATATAAATGTAATGGAGGGCCGATAGGAGGTTAGTGAGGGATGTTAAAGTTATAGGAAGTGAGGAGTGTGTGCAGCAGCACAAACTATTGATTTGTGATATGGTGCTTAAAGAACAAATGATGAAAAAGAGGACTTATGTACCTAGGAGGAAAATATGGAAGCTGAAAAACCAAGTAGTAAGGGATGCCTTCTATAGCGAGTTGAGGAGAGTGGTGGCTGAACAGGGAGCTGTAGACAGAGGCGTTAATGAACAGTACAGAGCCCTCAAGAACAATTTCTTGAGAGTTACTGATGTAACATGCGGCTGGACAAGAGGACCACCAAGACAAAGTAACTTGGTGGTGGGATGAGGGTGTAGAAGCTGCAATTAAGGAGAAAAGAAGGCTTTTCCGGGAATGGAAGAAGGGTGGTAGCAAAGAGGAATATTTGGCTGCCAAGCGTAGGGCTAGGAGAGAGGTATACAGGGCAAAGTCTGAGTCACAGAGACAATTACTTGATAACCTAAATCACGGGGAAAGGAAAAATATATTTAGGGAGGCAGGTCAGGTGAAGAGGGATAATCGGGATATCATAGGTGAGCAGTGTGTGAAGAATGATGAAGGAAGGGTAGTGGTGAACAGTGAGGATATTAAAGATGCATGGAGAGAGCATTATAACCGGTTGTTGAATGAGGAGTTTGACTGGGACAGGGAAGGTTTGGAGCCAGCAGATCCAGTGTCTGGCCCTTGGCCTTTGATTGATACTGCTACTGTGAGTGAGGCAATAGGCAGGATGAGGGTGGGGAAGGCAGCAGGTGTGTCTGGGTTGACTGCCGAAATGTTGAAGGCCTCAGGCGATATAGGGGTGAGTTTAGTCAATGACCTGATAAATAGGATTATTTATGAGTGTTGTCCCAGATGATTGGCTGAAGAGTGTAATTGTAAATGTGTATAAAGGGAAGGGTGATGCCCTGGAAAGAGGGAATTATAGAGGTATAAAGCTTTTAGATCAGATAATGAAGGTAATAGAGAGAGTTTTAGAAGGTATGATTAGAGAAAGAGTGAATATTGATGAGATGCAGTTTGGGTTTATGCCAGGTAGGGGGACCACTGATGCCATATTCATTGTTCGACAGCTTCAGGAAAAATATATTGGTAGGAGAAGGGATCTTTATTTTGTTTTTGTTGATTTGGAAAAGACCTTTGACAGAGTCCCTAGAGAGGTGGTGAAGTGGGCAATGAGAAAGCTTGGCTTGGAGGAGTGGCTGGTTAGGGTGGTTATGGCCATGTATGTGGGTGCTCACACCCAGGTGAGAGTGAATGGAGATTTGAGTGATGAGTTTTCCGTGAATGTTGGTGTGCATCAGGGGTCAGTCTTGAGTCCCATGTTGTTTATCATGGTACTTGAAGCCCTTTCACGTGACTTTAGAAACGGACTCCCGTGGGAGTTGTTGTATGCTGATGATTTGGTGTTGATTGCAGAGAATGAAAGGGAGGCGGAGGAAAGGTTTAGGAAGTGGAGAGATGGTATGGGGCAAAAGGGTTTAAGGGTAAATGCAGATAAAACAAAAGTGATGATATCTAGGGTTGGTGGCGGTACTGTCAAAGACGAGGGAGAGTGGCCATGTGCAGTTTGCCACAAGGGCGTGGGAAGTAATTCCATCTTGTGCGGTGTGTGTGATAAATGGGTGCATAAGAGATGTAGTGGTATCAGAGGTAGACTGCGAGATAATGCTGATTTTATGTGTACGGCGTGCCGGGGTGAGCAGGTGGAGATCGTCAGGCGTGAAAGAATTGAACTTGCTGGTGAATCTCTTGAGTGTGTGGAAGAGTTTTGTTATTTAGGAGACATGTTGCGTGCTGGAGGTGGGGCTGGAGCTAGCTCTGTGGCTAGGGTGAGAAGTGGTTGGAAGAAGTTCAGGGAGCTCTTGCCTCTCCTGACATTGAGGGGGCTCTCCCTACGTGCTAAGGGGTCTTTGTATGCAGCGTGTGTTAGGAGTGTAATGCTGTATGGCAGTGAGACCTGGGCAGTGAAGGAGGAAGACATTCGCCGGCTCAGACGTACAGAAATGACAATGATTAGGTGGATGTGCAGTGCGTCCCTGTGTCCAAGGCCTGGAGGGGCTGGGTTTACAATGGAAGAGTTGAGAGGTAGGATGGGACTGGAGTGTATTGGTGTTGTGATGAGGAGAGGTAGATTGAGGTGGTTTGGACATGTGGAGAGGATGGGGGATGATAGTTGGGTGAGGAAGGTGAGAAGTGTTAATATTGGGGGTGGGGTTATGAGGGGTAGACCGAGAAAGACATGGGACGAGGTCATTAAGTGTGACCTTAGGGTTAAGGGACTGAACAGGGAGGCTGCAATGGATCGTGCAGCATGGAGAGCCGCCATTAGGTGACCAAGGCAGACACATGCAAGCATGTTGGAGCCTTTAAAAACGAAAACGAATGGTACAGTAGGCCTACAAGTTCACATGCACTTACCTAAACTTATAGTAGGTTCCTTATTTACATATGTACAATAGAAGGGGTTGATTGGAGTCTGCTACTGCTGGAAGAAGTCCCCAGCAGTAGAGGGTCCTGCAACAGGCTCTAAGGACTCTTCTCCCTGTTGCTGCAGCAGTAGAGCTTGAGGTTCAGAGACTGCTGTTGGTGATGGAGAGGAGGGAGCAGAGGAGCTTACGTTAAACTCATCCATATTGTTTCCTACTCATGCCAGCCTCTAATTTTTTCAACAGCTCAATTTTCCGAGCAATAGTCAACATCTTATGTGTACGCTTCTTACTAACACCAGTTAACTTTCCACATGTGGAGGCCATTTTCAAAGCACGCAGAAGATGTTTATACTGTTCACAACACACGGCTGGTCCACTCAGGTGTTACAAAGCTCCTGTCTGATGTTATGGTGCTTACAGCACACTCGAATAGTAATTTCAGAGGTATTTCGGTACGAAGTTCACAAAGCACACAGAAGAATCAAGAGAAGTCGGCAGCAGCACGGCAACAACTCGGAAGAATGGCGAAACAGATTCTCTTTCCCATGC
>NC_137006.1:2852500-2890000 GCF_032717465.1 Coenobita brevimanus | reverse complement strand
CTTTCGCTGCTACAACCTCAAGTCAGCCGTTTACAACTGGGCCAGTGCATGGAGGGAAGTCTCTGTCAAGACTCTGGAAAGTGGTTGGTCTCGTCTGGTTCATGGAGTCGATGTGGTGCACAACTTTCTAGGTTTTGACATGGATGACTTCCACGTGAATCTTCATGCGGCTGGCGACAAGGTGGATGTGGACGAAGTGCCCGAGTGGTTGGATGATGATGAAAGTGATCCTGGGTATCAGATCATGTCTGATATCGAGACCACATCTTCAGTTGCAGGTACAAGTACCCAGTTTGAAGATTTTGACGAGGACAGCGAGGATGATGCGGATTCCTCTCAGCACTCCACTACTCCAGCCATCCCCAAGCTGAGCGCACTCTGGAGCATGTCGAGTTTGTTCTGGACTACCTTGACCCAGACTGCAACCGGGGATTGGGGCCCCTGGGACTTGTGGTAAGTGCACTTTCAGGCAGCGCATCATCACTCGCCAGAATCATTGTTCCTCACATCAATCAACCATTGACAGTTTCCTCAGGCCCGTGACCCGTCCTGTGCCTAGCCCTGGCTCCACAACACTGCCCCACCAAGACATACCTTCCACCTCCAAAACACAGCCCAGCACATCTGTCACAGTGGAGTCGCCACTGGACGCGAGTATGCAGCTTTCTTCGGAGTTGTCTGCAGTGGGTAGTCCATCACCACGTCCCAGCAACGTGCCCCTCAGCTGCCTGCAACACTTGCTTTCGGACTCTGACAGCAAATAAACAGCAAAAACTCGCCATTAGACCACATGGGAATTTATAGTGTTGTGCAGTGTTAAGAACAGAATATGCAGTGTTAAGAAATTAGAATTCAGAGAGCCAAGGATTAAGTGCTGAGTGCAACACTGCTGAGCTGCAAGTGTAGCACAAGTAAGAAAATTCACAGTGTTAAGAAATTAGAATTCAGAGTGCAAAAGATTAAGTGCAGAGTGCAACAGTGGTGAGTTTCAAGTGCAGCGCAAGAAAAGAATGCGCAGTGTTAAGAAATTAGAATTCAGAGTGCCAAGGATTAAGTGCAGTGCAACACTGGCTTACTGTATAAGCTTCAAGTACACCTTCGTACAGTCAGGCTGAGAGCAAGCGGGTTATTCTTCGCGATGGCCAGACATGTTTTAAGTACCCTGTACACTGTTAATAATTTCCATACTCCTCTCTAATTCCTCATTCTCTGGTTATTTTTCATTTATTTCATGCTTCCTGCCCCTAATTTGCGTGAACAGGGTCTTATATAGGTGCTGTGCATGTCTGGCAGGTAGTTAATTAGGTGGTTTTCAGAGTTATGTTGGGTTAAGGTCCATAAGTACCAGTCCAGGAGGCATTTTCCCAAGTCCCAGACATGTCTTTGGCTCTATTACATCAGGTCTTGGAGAGATTACTGTAATGTGATACGAAATCAGAAGCACTTTTGAACGGTAGGTTGCCAGGGTACGATAATGACAACCTCAGAGTCACGTGCTGCGACTACAGCAACTGTTAAACAGTTCACAAATCAATACAGTACACAGTTATGCACTTATCACTCCTACCAATGCACAAGGTCTCAAACTTTCTTTCTTAGCCTTAACACTATACTGTACCCCTTTTACTCTAACCTGACCTAAAACTCACCTATTAATCTTGAAAACAGAGGTGTGCCAAGATTAACATCAGAATGCTGCTAGTCATGAAGACATGTCATAGGAAGGAGACAGAGCTATTGTTCTGTCTTATTCCACTGTTAAACTAAGAGTAAACTGCAAAAGGCCACAAATCTGGGCCAAGTTCAGGTAAAAAGATTAAGTGTCAATTTCCTCCAAAACAAGTTAACCCCTTAAACGCGGATCGTCTCATTTGCGACGCTCGGCCAAAAGGACATAACGGCGGATCGTCGCGTTTGCGATTTTAGTAAAATTTGAATAACCGCGGCAAGCAGGCAAGCAGGCTCCAGCTGGTATTGTCTATCAGTACCGCCACCCTTTAGCTACTTTTAGCACACTTGACCTTTGTACTACTGACCTCGGTTGTTGCCAAGTATCATTTTTTTTACCCACCCAAGCACCGCTGCCCGGCCCTCCCTCGTCGTGCGATATGGCAGCGCGCGGACGGCTCATACGTGTCAATCTGCGCCTTCTTCTCGCAAGCACTTTATGCTAATTGGAAATGCTTGTTTCCCCAGTTGTCACACTAGCATTTTTTCCCGCGGTTTGCCCCTGTTTAGCGTCAGTCTACCAGAATCTTTGAAGGTGACACCATGTCAAACTCAAGCTCTTCCGAGTCTGTGCCTTCCAGCCCTCCGAAAAAGGGTTTTGTGACCTCCACCCCGTACAAACCCTTACAAGGAACTGCTAAGGGACTTAGTGACTCGGCTATAGGAATTGAGTTATTGAAAGCGTCCATGGATTATGGAAGTGACGTCGGTGTCTTATCTAGCCTGGCAGAGTCAGACACACTATCGAGTGCTGAGTCTGAGGTGCCAGAAGTGACTATTCCTGTGCCCAGCACCTCAACAGGCAAGGCTCCAGTGAAAAGGGGCCTAGTGTATGGAAAGGGGGCCAAGAGGAGACGAAGTGGTGACCCAGCTTCCCAGCCATTGTCTTCCTCAGACTGGCAATTGTCCCCTACACCACGTCACGCCGCCGCCATCCCGCCACGCACTCCCAGCCCCATTCTCTCGTCGTCATCTTCAGCTGCACTTTCTCCGGAGTCTTCGGAGTCTCCTTCACCACCTCGGAAGGGAAGTAGGCAGTCTAGTTTACGTAGAGGTTTCCGTAGGCCCAGTGTCCGTGCTAGTAGGAGTAGAACATTGTCTCCTAGTGTAAGAGTTAGTGCTAAGGTTACTCGCACTAGGCAACTCACCAGTTAGGCCACTGCGAGTGACCTTGAACCTTCGCGTTATCTCCCCACCACCACCACCACAACGACGACACGACCTAGCACAGCCTCTGCCACACAGCCTGCCTCACCCCCCGCCGCCCCCACCACCTCCCAGCCTAGGCAGGGCACTCTGGATGCCTTCATGTGGTCTGAGGGCTCAGATTTTGTACTGGAAGATCTGCCCTTTGATGCCAGTGGGTGTGGGATACAAGCTGACTTCCCTGTCCCAGAGGATGGTGAATGTTTGGACTACCTGTTGGCCTTCCTTGATAACGAAGTAATGGAGCAGATTTGTACCAAGACGAACAGGTACGAGGGGCAATCTGCTGCAGGTCGTGAAGGTGAAGCTGCAACGCCATCCACGTCGCGGATGGCAGCATGGGTTCCTGTAACGATCAGGGAACTGTTTGTATTTATCGGCTTGATGCTTTTGATGCCCCACAATTGGAAGCACAAGCTCGAGGAATACTGGAGTGCTGACAATCTTTACCCCACACCCATCTTCAATAAATACATGAGTCGCGATCGTTTCAGGCAACTCATGACTTACCTTCACTTTGCGAACAACGATGAGCCTTCCCAAACTGACCCACTATGGAAAGTGACGGGAATCCTGAACCTGATCAAGGATAAGTTTACGACGTTCCTTCAGCCCTTCAAGAAAGTTGTGATTGACGAGTCCTTGGTTTTGTTCAGGGGCCGTCTTCGGTTCATGCAGTATATTCCTAACAAACGCCACCGCTTTGGAATAAAGTTTTTCGTGCTGTGCGACTGCAAGACGGGGTTCATCTTAGACTCAGTTATCTACACCGCCAGCAATGTGGACTTGGACAAGACTGACCCCCTTGGATTCTCTGGTTCTGTGGTGAAAGTGCTTTTGGAAAAGTACTTTGGCGGGAATCATGTCCTGTATACGGACAATTATTATACAGCTCCCAAACTCGCCAAGTGCCTTTCTGAACACGGCGTCGGATCCTGTGGCACTGTCCGTAGCAATAGGGCACACTACCCTGCCTTCCCCGAGGCTGAAAAATCAAAGCGGGGAGACGAGCACCTGAAGAAAACTGACAAGATGCTTGCGATCAGATGGCATGATAAGAGAGTCGTGAATGTGCTCACCACAGTACACAAGGGGGAAATGCTGGCCACAGGGAAGGTCGACAGAAGGACTGGTGAGCCTGTGATGAAGCCTGATGCTGTGATTGACTACAACGTCAATATGCGGCTGGTGGACAAGTCTGACATGATGATCGGAGAGATACACTGCCTGAGGAGGAACCGTCGCTGGTACAGGAAGGTGTTCTTGCACTTGCTTGATATGTGCATGCTGAACGCCTTCATCCTGTATAAGATCAAGAACAGGAAGCCAGCAAACTACTCTCTCCGGCGTTTTTCAGGCTTCCTACTCTCTCCGGCGTTTTTCAAAGACTTGTGTGTACCAGCTGCTTCAGCGTTTTGGGCAGGTACTGCCATCAGTCCAGGCCCCACCCACACACACCTCCAGACCGCCTACAGCGTCAGGACTACCTTCAGCGACACCACCTGGAGCCACTGCCTGCCACTGCCAAGAGGGGAAAAGCACTCAGGAGGTGTCATGTGTGCAGCCACACTACCAGGCAGGACAGAACATTTAGGTGCACCTCCTTGCAGTGCAAAGAGTGCAAAATTCCCCTCTGTGCTTACCCGTGTTTCTCTGACTACCACAGCCTGACTAGATACTGAAAATAAGGGTAAGAATCTTGAAAATAATACTGAGAGTGACAGTGATACTAGTGTTTAGTTTTCTTTTACATACTGACAGTGACAGTCTGATGAGTGTAAATTAGTGTATGTAGTTGTAAAAGCACTGACAGTGACAGTGTTTTTTTGTGTAAATAATTGTACATAGTAATAATATAAGTATTGAGAGTGACAGTCACTCCAGTGTAAGAAGTTGAAAGCATATGATTCTATTCTATGTTCTGACAGTGACAGTTTGTTGTGTAGAAAATATTATTTTTATAACAAATGACAGTGACACTGATGAATAAGGCAAAAAACTGACAGCTAGAGTGAAAGTGAGCGATAGAAATGAAGTGCGAGTGGCCGACAGGAGCGAGAATAAAGTGCCTGCCGTAAGGCTGAATAAACTCGCGCCGCGGTGGTCTTCCTCATTCCCGCTTCACAATACTGGCAGTGACAGTGATTTTTAGGGCCGTAATAGTGCCAAGCGAGCCTTTGCGAAGTACTATGAAGGAAAATAATGTAGTATACGTGTTTTTAGCTGTGAAAAGGGAAATGTGTGTTCAGTGACGGGAAGATCGCCGCCGCGCTGCATGTCGGCCGTACGCTTTGTTCATTATAGCCTTATTTTCAGTGCTTATTGTACAAATACGGATTCCAAACTGCCTGTACGTTGTTGTATAAAGTGTACTGTGACAGATTGAGGCTGTGGTAGAAAGAAAACCGGGTTTCTGGAGGTGTGAAAGTGAAGCCTTTGTTACCCAACTTTGCAAGTCTTCACAAGTCCTTTGGTAGTCCACGGAGGCTCAACATCTGTCTCAGGAGAAAGCTGAATGTAAGTACTACATGCCATACAAATTTTAATGTTCTAGGGTTAATCTCTGATTTTTGGCAAATATTTTCCCACAGGTACTCAGACCCCGCTACAACCCCGCTACACGGGGAGGATCGGCCGTACACGGCCGCATTTAAGGGGTTAATCACAGAGCCTAGAAATGTCCAAGACTCAAAACTATAAATCGGCCAACAGAAAAAAACAAAAAAAAAAAAAAAAAAAAAAAATCAGGTAGTGATATTCTTAAAATATACATTCCAAGTACATTTATCAAGTGTTTCATTCACCTCAAACCACGAGGTTTTGACAAAGTCCACTAATCTGGGAAGACTGGTCATCTAAATTTCATCCCAGTAGTCAAACAGAAATCGGTTTGCCTCTCACTGTATTCACATGCTTGATTTAGGTGTAGTGGAGAGGAGTACAGTCAGCAGCAGTCATCCCCTCCCCTGCATCCCTTATGTCCAGTGTGGTAATATGCAGCAACAAACACTGAGGACTTCATTATTCTGGCCTCAGATCAACATCAAACATCCACCACACTGACTGATGTGGGGAGAAGGTAGGAAGGAATAATGAAAAACTTGCACAAGCCAAACTATGGCTATATGACAATAAGGCAGAAGGAAGCCGGGTTAATAACTATATTAAATGTGTGATATGAAGTGCGGTAAAAAAAAATTGATAATATTGGAAACAGAAACGGTGGGAAAGTCACCTACGAAATCAATAAATTGTGGGGCCAATGGAGCTAGGAAAGGAAGGGAAACGCTGCAATATGATGCTTGAATGCAGACGGGCAATCAAGAAAAAGGTGATGTTGTGTCAGAGGGCAGTCACATTGGGCTGGTGGACAGAAGATTGGTGGACAGAAGGGGGTAGAGAAGAGAATGCCATTTATAGCTAGAAGAAAAAATGCAGAACTATGGACACAGCCTTGGAAGAAACATTCATGCTGGAGAAAGGCACGGGAAAAGTGGTCTCTTAGACGGGCATGAAAGCTCCGGAGGGAAAGAAAATTCTTTAGAAAAACACCCATGTTACCATGCAGACCAAGGGAGCGAAGGCAATGATGAATGTATCTCCATATTGTATTGTAGGATTTTTCTACTGTGTGTATATATATATATATATATATATATATATATAAAAGATTGCTATAACTGACTGGCGGAGGGAAAAAGCAGAACAGATGAAATATTTGAGTTTGAGAAGGGGATCTAAAGTGTTGCATGTTTTGCGATACCCAACCTGAGGAAGAAAGACAACTAGGGGTCTCAAGGTCCCATGAGTCTAGTATTGACCATCCATTCAAGCAGTTTACAAACAGCTAGTCAGAGCTATGGTATGGTCTTGAGGATGGTGCCCTAGTTTACCAGGTTTAAGAAACGGGAGGATGGTCGTTATACACCGATCTAAAGGAAGGAAACCTTCACTCCAGATTCTATTATGATGAGCCAAGAGGAAGGATTTGGCTTGTGGAGAGGTGTTTTAACATAGCATAATGAATACCAAGTCTCTCACTCATATTCTTACAAGATTTAGTGAGGACTATAATTCACGAAAAGAAAAGAAAGCATTAAGAGGTCCCTCAGCTGACAACGTAAAAGAAATCGGTATGGATTCAGAATCAGACTTAAGGAAATAAAATTCGGAGAGAGAAATAAAATTCTGGAGAGAGACGAGACCCACTACTAACGAGAAACAATTACCCAAAGCATCTGCAACGTAGGATGCATCGGCTACAGCTTTGCCATCGATATGAAGAACTGGAGCTTGGGGTGGGATATGTTTGCCTGGTAATCTACATGTCAGGACCAAATTGCTACAGCAGGAGTATTTACAGAAATTGAAGAAACATGGTGTCTCCAACTTGAACACTTAGCCTGACGAATGGTATGATAGAAGGCAGCGGAAGCTCGGCAAAAAAATGAGGATGCTATGAATCCGATCAGGGGTGGACTGTTTACGGTGAAAACTTTTCCAAGCAGCATGTGTCACAGAGATTGTGAACAAGCAGGAGACCACCAAGGAACACGTTTGGGAGTTGACAGTTGCATATCACAGGGAAAGGCAGTAAGGGCAGCACCTAAAACCTGGACAAGGAAAAAGGACAACATACCTTGTGGAGATGAAAAAGATGAAGGAGGAAGATGAGGCATTAAGAAAAGAAAGTAACTTCCCATCAGCAGCATGAAACTGCCAATGAGGGGGATGAGGAAGAGGATGATAAGAGGCAACAGAGTTTAATGTGGAAATGATCACTAAAAATAGTGTCTAATATCGACCAATGAAAATGGAGAGAGTGAAAGGGAACAAAGGGACTGATCCAAACAGGAGGGGGAATGAGGACAGAGATCAAATTAAGTAGAAGTGCCATTGTTAAGGATAAAAAATCTTAAGAAAAGCTGTTCTAACAAACGTCCCCTAGTGGTGATAAGAGTCACCCCACAGGGAATGTCAGCAATTAAAGTTACCAAGAAGAAGTAGGGGAAAGAAGGAAATGAAGCAATGTGACAAAGTTTGTAATCAAGAGGAACAGAAGGAGAGAAAGAGCTAACAGTGATCCACTGATGGAGGAAGACACGAGCAGAAGTGTGAGGGATAAACAAACAGGAAGAGGTTCAAAGGGGACATCATTGCAGATAAGGGGAGGCAGTGTCATATGAAGGAGAGGATTCAAGAAATGTAATGCCAGGGATAGGAAATGGGAAAGTATGAAGGTTTCCTAAACAGATATAAGATTATCGGAGGAAATAAGAAAATGAAGGTATGTATGATGGGTATGGAAGCCTCTAATAATCCACGGAAGGAGTGCCAGTGTAATAACCAAACAGAAACTTAAATTAATCACACTGTCCTGACCGGGATTCGATCTCAGGCCCTCAAGCTTCATAGGTGCACACATTACCACTGAGCCAGAGAGGATCCCCACTTTGCCTCTAAGCAACGTGGGCTTTTAAGTACCCCATTACACCAGAACTATGGCAAATCAGTTGTAGGAAGAGAGCAGAGACTGCTTATGGCACTGAGGGGGAGAGTACCCAGGAGGCATATGAAAATCAAGAACCGAAGATATCAGGGAAGACAGGGAGTTCGTAGAGATCAATAAAGGAGGCAAGTGGTTGAACAGAGGAAGAGTGGGAAACAGAAGAGAGGGGAAAGAGAAGGTGCTGGAGAGGTAAAAATGGGGGGAATAGTGCAGGAGAGGTAGAATGAATGGGAGCTGGGAGTGAGGAAGGGGGAGGAATGTACTTCTGCAGGACAAGGTAGGCAAGGAAGAGATACAGTGAAAATAACTGATCATACTTTGCAGTCATTCTGCTTCAACAGGAGAAGACAAAGGCTGAGTGTCAGCAGGTGATATAGCATTCTGGTGCTGCTGTCTGAAGGAGAGGGAACACATGGACAGGCTGTATAGGCTAAGCAGTAGAGGAAAGGGGGGAAGGACCAAGAATACAAGATGGAGAGGATACACATTTATGTTTGTTAGCTCAGGGAGAAGGTGAGGGAGGAGAACAGCAGGAGTATACAGTATGGGATGAAGGTGAAGTGGACAGAGCAGAACGAATGAGAGGGAAGGAAAGAAGAAGAATCAGGAAGTGAGGCAAGAGTGGCAAAAGAATCAGAGATGAACAGAAGTAGACACACCAGACGAGCTTGAAACTTGTGATATAGGAGTGGGTCTAGTCACGCGGGCACAAGAGATGCCAGGGGAGTACCCCCAAGCGACATGCCTGATAACAAGCTTCACGAGGGGTAAGCCCCATTTTCCACCTGATGTGGGACATTTGCTTCAAAAATGTTGGTGGGGCAATTCCTGTAGGGGGCTGTATAAGCTCCCCCCCCCCACCCCACCCCAAGTTTGGGCAGGACTGGAAAGTAGACTTGCAGGAGTCCGGCTTGTGAGCAGTTAGGGAAAACAGCTGGAGACCAACAGTATTTTGCACGTTGTCCAAATAGCCAGCAGGAAGTGCACTGTCAAGGGGGAGGAATGTATTGCTTGACAGAGGGCTGTCCCTCCAATAATAACTGAGGAGAGGTCATGGGACTCAAAAACTACCTTGGCGATGTTGGCTGGTTGTTGGGGGCATCCACTGGGAGGGATTGTTGTAGCACTGCACAGGCAGGATTTGATGCTGTTCAGAGAGGATGGGTTTTACGTCCTCAGCACATTCAGAGAAAGGTCTACTCCCAAAAAAGATGCACAAGGGAAGTCTGACAGTACCAGTAATGGAATTCAACTGGACATCTGGAAAAACAGAGACTGGATTCCCTAACAAGTCCAATGTGTTTACTCTCTCAGCTTGTGCAGCAGCTGGGCTTTGAGGAGGCGAGAGCTGTTCAGTCTTGCAGATAACGTAATATCTGAACAAACCTGCTGCAGCAGGTAAAGATGAAGTGACAGGTCATCCGTTTGAGAATATTAAAATACTAAGACCAGGTCTAGGGTCCAAAAAAGGAGGTGGTCGAAGTAGAGGGAGGGAGTTGGGATGCAAGATAAGGATAGAACGAGGAAGCTGAAAAAACGGGACGAATAGACAGAGGATGAAAAACAGGTAGACAGAAGAGTACATGGAAGGGATTGAGACGGGTTGGTGTAGATAAGTGGAAAGAAACAGGCAGGGGAACAGTGGGAGTCTGAGAAGCACCAAGAAAAGCTGGGGTCATCATCGAGGGGGATGGGGGGGAAGGGCAGACCTGGGGCAGGGGGCACCAGAAACCATATCCATAATTTTAGCTTGGAAAGAAAAGGCTCATTGTGATTGTTTAAAAAGAAAGGATTACTTGGGCAGAAAACGGAGAACTAAAGTAGGGATCAAGCTCCAAGTATGCATTCCCTACCCTACCCTAGAAGGGATAGCAACACCGTGTGGGAGAACCAAGTCTCCCAGCACAATGATGGGCCACCGGCTATGGGCATAGAGTCTTACCACTAAGCAACAGCACCCCGATCTGAAAGCCGCCGCTTAGCAGCAGTTCCGCCACTGCAGAGATCCTCACACTGGGGTCCACAATCCCTACAATTGGCCAGACCAACAGGTACCCTGCTATACCTCCCCTACGCATCGTCCTAACCAACGTCTCTGGGTCCCCCCCCCCCAGACACAACAACAAGCAAGGAAACTGGTGATGTGGGGAGAATGGCAAGCGATTAGGATTTTTTATGCCGACTAACACACCACTGATAGGCACCTTTGTCTGAATCTGGTTAACCAGGATCCTGTATTTAAGATATAAGAATATCAGTCATCCCCTTGCTAAAATGTTACCAAAACTTTCCTTTCTCAAGCAACTGTGGCAGAATTTCATAAATATGTCACATTACCCTGAAATTCACTGAACCGTAAAAAAAAAAAAAAAAGTTTAAACCAATCTATCCTGGAAATAAGTCTTGCACTCATCCACTTACTGTTAATGTCTCCGGAATCCTGGCTCCAACTGATGGGTAAAAATGATCCACAGGTCCTGGCTCCAACTGATGGGTAGGGCTGTCCACAGGCAGCTTCTTATTTACCTTAAGGGTCCATCTAAAAACTGTAAACTAAGTAACACTTAGGTATTTATGTCACCAAACACATTAAGTATTTATGTCACCAAACACATTAAGTATTTATGTCACCAAACACATTAAGTATTTATGTCACCAAACCTCTCCTTACCTCTCACTATGCACCTCTGTCACCAAGCATGTATTTTAAATTCACCAAGCATCTATTTTAAAATCAAGCTAAAATAAAGTCACCAAGCATACATTTTAGTCACCAAGCATATATTTTAAATTCAAGCATTTATTTTAATGCCACCAAGCAACTATTTCAATGCCATCAAGCATTTACTTTAATACCATCAAGCATATATTTCTGTCACCAAGCATTTCTTTCAATGCCACCAAGCATTTCTTTCAATGCCACCAAGCATTTATTTTAATGCCATCAGGCATATACAGTATATATGTCACCAAGCATTTTAATGCCAGCAAGCATCTATTTCTGTCACCAAACATTTACTATAATGCCATCAAGCATTTGTCACCAAGCAAGTACTTTCGTCACCAAGCACGTATTTTAATGCCATCAAGCATTTATTTTAATGCCATCAAGCATTTATTTTAATGCCATCAAGCATTTATTTTAATGCCATCAAGCATTTATTTTAATGCCATCAAGCATTTATTTTAATGCCATCAAGCATTTACTTTAATGCCATCAAGCATTTATTTTAATGCCATCAAGCATTTATTTTAATGCCATCAAGCATTTATTTGTCACCAAGCCTATATATATTGATGTCACCAAGCTTATATTTTAATGCTAACACCCATATTTTAAAACTGCCAAGTAATTGTGTGTTATTAGACAAACTCAATAAATTTCATCCTTTAGCCCGAGTGATCATACCTGCATTAGGCCTTATATATGGTCCTGGAGAGGGACGCCTTCACGTGGTGGTGCTGGTATAAATAGGTTCTTTGATATCAACTGACAACCTGGCGGGGTGTGTATGTGTACACTATCCAAAGCAACCCAGCCACCCAGACATCACACTGAAAAGAAAATTGGCAAAATGGTACAAATAAATTTAGCCAAGGAAAACACCTGATATTCAGTAAGCTAAATGACATGGCATCATAACATGTCTGGCCTTTGTAAATTTTTTACAGCCGGATGCCCATTCCTGACACCAACCCTCCCCAATTTATCTGGGCCTGGGACCAGCACAGAGCTGAGCAAGATTCCTTATCCTCAGATCAAACCCAACACAATGGCTGGGTTAAACTCGAGAAAAAAAATATATATATATATATATATATATATATATATATATATATATACACCATCATCACTGGGACCTCCTTTCCTACCCTAGGGCAGGGTGAGGAGTAGCAATGGCCAGACAGCCCAAGTTTGCCCAGTTCAATAAGCCATGCTTCCATTCACTCATCATTCAAGCCCATGGAATCCTGGCTCTCTATGATATGCCAAAAACTTTCACATTCTTTAGCTTCACATAAACGTGTCCATTAGTCAATCTAATGTCAAAATGTTAAGTGTTAGGGAATTTATCAATTCTAACAATGCAAAAAATTGCAAAAACTAATGCTATATAATAAGGTACTAACAGATCTGTGAGAGATTTGCTCACTACCACAACCATCAAACCCATGTGGTGGTAACAGAGTACTGAACAAACATTTGCCAAAGTCCTCAACTGGCCTGGTAATTCAACCTGGGACTGAGGTTTCAAGGTAAGTGGACAGTCAAATATGAAATTTACAGCACCTCTTGCCTTTCACAGAAGGATTCCTATATGCCTGGATATGACTGGACAAAGGTGCATATTACACAAAGGTAAAATGCATATTTCTTCATTCTTTCCTCTTCCTTCTGCCTATGGGTAACTCTACACTGAGTGACAAGTCAAATGGTTTCCTGTACACCAGGAAACAATTTCCTATGCTGGGCGGTAACCACAACCAAATTAGGGCGCCTGGTGGTTTAGCGGGTAATTAAGGTGCTCCAATCGGATTGGGCCTGTGTAGGTTTATATCCAAGGAGTGGCTGGGGTTGACTGCTCAAGCAATGCCACTCAGGGGTGAGTGAGGCTGATCACTCTCATCTATAATGTCAGAACCAACTTGCCTAGCCCCAGGCTCCTATGTTCCTCATGGGGCAACATAGGATTGCATGATGGATGGATGGATAGAATGCATCGCAGTCCACTATGTCATGGTCCAGCACCTGAATCTGGATGAAAATTGAGACAGCAGAGACATGACAGAATATGACCACCTGCATTTAAAACCTCTTCTGCCCCAAGGACTACTATAGCTCAGGAGTCTAGCACCTATTTTTCATCCATTTATTTTCCAAACTACACATTTATCCTTTAGTCTGCAAATAAACACGCTGTTATAAAGCCATTATGGAGTTTACCTTACATGATGACAGCACAAAGTGTGGACTAATACTATGAGCGAGATAACACTACCCTTAAAATTATGTTCAATACTGCAGCCACACAAAACCAAGAGCCACAGAAAAAAAGAAATAATAATAATCCTGGCCAAACTACAAAGCAAGAACACCAAAAATGTACATTAATAGCGTCTAAGCACGTGGGGGTAAAAATCAATCCCTTCACCACAATGATCAATTAAATTCAGTTATTTAATTTACGGTAACTGGCACTGACAGTGTTGAGGGCTGTATTTAAATATCCCTATCAGAATGATGACTTTTTTCTTCCTGAGTAAATATCCAAGCTTTTTCATCTTCACTCTTTAGCCCCGAAACACCACCATCCATTAAAAAATAAAAATAAAAATAAATAAAGGGGGGGGCAGTTGAGAAGATTATATGCAACCATAATAGAAGGGCCTATACTAGCAGCAGTCAGACCAGAAGCAAGATAGCCCAACTCTGCCACTCCATACCTAGGTGAAAAGGAAGGGTTTGCACCAGGAGGGGCATCCAGATGAAACTCACGAAAACCAGAAAGAGAGCTGTACAGAGAAGACTAACATCAACCCAACATACAAAGAACTACAGAGAAAAGAATGGAAAGGACTACAGAGGAAAGCAAACAGCAATAATGTTATACAGAAGTGGGAAAATTAGGAAGGCGAAATCCCAACTGCAGCACTAAAGGTTTAAATTAATTCTGAAGTTTAGGTAGTATAAGTTTTAATCGCTGACCTGAGTTTAATTAGCTATTTGTAACACTGAAAGAACTCCAGGCTATTTTAAAACAAAAACATTTACCATACAGATACAAAATCTGAAGACAGGAAGAATAGTAACTGGTGAAAAAGTTACTGTGTTTAAGTGGACGTGTACAATTGTAAATGTTGTTCCTCTTCCTTTCCATCACTTACAGCATCAGTTTGGTAGTTAAAAGTTACAGCTTTTAAAGATAACTTACAAACTATCGTGACTACATACAACCTGACCCTAACTGATGTAGGAAACTCAATGCTCGTATAAGAGGAATGACTTGCAGAGTACTGTGGATATCTAAACCTTGAAAAGTATGGAAATTGTATTTAAATTTTAGTGTAATTTTAAAAATTACATAACTTCCACCATACAGAATACAGTACAGTACTCATACGACCATGGAGAGTATGCTTTTTTTTTTTTTTTTTTTTTTTTTTTTAAATAAGGAACTTGGTCACTAAATACCAATTTGTGCTTGCATAAAAGTTTAGGAGCCTTTATTACAAGGTAAGAATGAGTCCTTGGTTACCAGTCAAATCAACGCTCCAATCTGACAACTTTGCCATCAGCTGAGCAGGAATTTATTAAGACTGTGCTACAGTTAAGAGGTTGAGGAGTACACAGAAGCTGGCTGGGGTGGAAAGGAATATGGTTAAGGGTAACAGAGGCAGCTTTATGAAGGACAAGGCAAAAGGCTACGGTTGGAGAGAGGGCAGCCTGATGGAGGACAGGGCAATGTTTAAATTCATCTGTTGCCATCCCTTCCAGAATATGGCATCTGCCTATAAAGCTAGGTAACTAAATAATAAAGTTAAATTTATGATCAATCAATTCACACCTGAGAACTCAATTTACTATTTAATTTTGGTAATTTCTTGACCTCCATTTGATAGTTCTGTATTCTTCACCCCATTCGCTATGTACAGTTAGTGTTCAGTACATTATAACTTCCAGAATCCACACATCACTTTTCAATTACAAACCTGTTTTTGTCATGTAATGGGGAGACACCTGCTGTCTTATAATCCTTACATATTTGAAGACCATTTAGTTGTGGACAATTATAACCTGATATACTGCTAATACAAGGTACTTCACTGCATTTACTAGTCATGGTATTTTTTTTTTTTTTTATAGACAAATTCCACTTAAATATTCCTTAAGTTTTTTTTTTTTTACATTTTAGACCTGAGAATGTACTCTTATCTTCCTAACTTCTCCCCCCCCCCCAAAAAAAAAAAAGTTAAGGGATGTGCCACTGCATTACATTCATTCAGTTACACTCACAGCAAAATCTAATAACACCATTAATGGGTGGAACGATGTACCTTGAGGAATGAGAGACTGACTAGAAGAGTATGAGGTGGAGGACAGGACAGGAAGACAGACTGAAGGATCGGGTGGAGTTAAGGACAGGACGGCAGGTGTGAAGTGGAGAAAGGGATGCGAAGACAGGATACAACTGAGGGAAGGGGTGGAGAGGTATGAAAGAGTGCAGCCTGATGGCATGGTGAGAGAGAGAGATAGAATGACAGTGACATGGTGTGGAGAGGAAGAAGGGGTGGGAGGGCAGGACAGAACTGAGGGATGGAAGTGGCAGGGCAGCACAGAACTGAGGGATGGAGTGGCAGGGCAGCACAGAACTGAGGGATGGAGTGGCAGGGCAGCACAGAACTGAGGGATGGAGTGGCAGCACAGGACAGAACTGAGGGATGGAGTGGCAGCACAGGACAGAACTGAGGGATGGAGTGGCAGCACAGGACAGAACTGAGGGATGGAGTGGCAGCACAGGACAGAACTGAGGGATGGAGTGGCAGCACAGGACAGAACTGAGGGATGGAGTGGCAGCACAGGACAGAACTGAGGGATGGAGTGGCAGCACAGGACAGAACTGAGGGATGGAGTGGCAGCACAGGACAGAACTGAGGGATGGAGAGGCAGCACAGGACAGAACTGAGGGATGGAGAGGCAGCACAGGACAGAACTGAGGGATGGAGTGGCAGCACAGAACTGAGGGATGGAGTGGCAGCACAGAACTGAGGGATGGAGTGGCAGCACAGAACTGAGGGATGGAGTGGCAGCACAGAACTGAGGGATGGAGTGGCAGCACAGAACTGAGGGATGGAGTGGCAGCACAGAACTGAGGGATGGAGTGGCAGCACAGAACTGAGGGATGGAGTGGCAGCACAGAACTGAGGGATGGAGTGGCAGCACAGAACTGAGGGATGGAGTGGCAGCACAGAACTGAGGGATGGAGTGGCAGCACAGAACTGAGGGATGGAGTGGGAGGGCAGCACAGAACAGAACTGAGGGATGGAGTGGGAGGGCAGCACAGAACTGAGGGATGGAGTGGCAGCACAGGACAGAACTGAGGGATGGAGTGGCAGCACAGGACAGAACTGAGGGATGGAGTGGCAGCACAGAACTGTGGAATGGAGTGGCAGCACAGAACTGAGGGATGGAGTGGCAGCACAGGACAGAACTGAGGGATGGAGTGGCAGGACAGCACAGAACTGAGGGATGGAGTGGCAGCACAGCACAGAACTGAGGGATGGAGTGGCAGGACAGCACAGAACTGAGGGATGGAGTGGCAGCACAGCACAGAACTGAGGGATGGAGTGGCAGCACAGCACAGAACTGAGGGACGGAGTGGCAGCACAGCACAGAACTGAGGGACGGAGTGGCAGCACAGCACAGAACTGAGGGACGGAGTGGCAGCACGGCACAGAACTGAGGGATGGAGTGGCAGCACGGGACAGAACTGAGGGATGGAGTGGCAGCACGGGACAGAACTGAGGGATGGAGTGGCAGCACGGGACAGAACTGAGGGATGGAGTGGCAGCACGGGACAGAACTGAGGGATGGAGTGGCAGCACAGGACAGAACTGAGGGATGGAGTGGCAGCACAGAACTGAGGGATGGAGTGGCAGCACAGAACTGAGGGATGGAGTGGCAGCACAGAACTGAGGGATGGAGTGGCAGCACAGAACTGAGGGATGGAGTGGGAGGGCAGCACAGAACTGAGGGATGGAGTGGCAGCACAGAACTGAGGGATGGAGTGGGAGGGCAGCACAGAACTGAGGGATGGAGTGGCAGCACAGAACTGAGGGATGGAGTGGCAGCACAGAACTGAGGGATGGAGTGGCAGCACAGAACTGAGGGATGGAGTGGCAGCACAGAACTGAGGGATGGAGTGGGAGGGCAGGAACAGACTGAGGGATGGAGTGGAGAGATAATGAGAGTGGGGAGCCTGAATATGACACCAGATAAGGGCAAAAATTCCCTCCCTGTATTACCTACACCTACCTATGGCCTGCTTTCTAAGTGGCACAGACTTCTGTATGCTAATTAAACCTCAAATGAAATACTCCACAAATAAAACCATTCAAATAAACCAACAACTAAGAAAATCAAAAAATAAACCAAAGCCAAAATAAAACCAAAAATAAAAAGCCCAAAATAAAAATAAAAAGTCAACCAAAAATCAAAATCCAAAAGTAATAATCAAGCAGTCAAAATAGTACTGAAAAAGCAAATATGAGAAATGAAAATCTGGAAGAAGCAAGTCAACAGTCAAAGTACCAACATTAATAGTTAAGAAATCCGGTAAGAATGAAGGCCAGAACTAGCAAAACAATGTCCATGAAATAATCCAGAAATTAAAAACAGCCGTCATAGCTCAGATGCAAAAACGCGGCCAGTAACAAAAACAATCCAGAAATTGCAAATCCTGGTGTCAGAAATAAGAGCATAAGTGAAAAGTCAAAAACAATGGTCTAGCAGTAGAAAAATTCTTATGTCAAAAAATAATGTCTATGTGGCAAACAAATTATGTACATATAGTTCACAAGTACCGTACCACAAACTGATTTCTGCATCTTTTTTTTTTTTCTCCCCTCCATACTTTCCACCACAACTTGGGAAACATTTCAGAGGAGTGAAATACAGCCATAGTTGTACACTGTAGCTCCAGTTTCAACTGAAATTTGGACCTGGCTGACTGCAGGCTGAAGCTGTCCTACTCTAGCCCATCAAAAGGTGGTAGGGTGGGAACCATGGGATATCTTGCCATGCAGTGAAACCACCCCAGTGCCAACACAAGAATGTTTTTCTCCAACACCAACCATAGTCAACCCTTTCAATATCTTATTATAGTAGGTACCACAAAAAATAAACTTCTGTTTTTTTCACCTGACAACCCACATTTTTTTCCTTTTTCAGCCTATTTCACACAACTGGCAGAATAAGTCTCTACGGCTTTCCCATGGCACTTCATGACAAGCATCACATTTCTACTGTTAGGCTACAACTATTCATGATGGAAGGAATGGCAACTCTAGGTAAAGTATACAGAGTACAATAAGGATGTCACCCATATTCAAAATGGTTAACCAAAAATGCCTGGCCAACAATAACTGGAAACCTAAATAAAATACAAAACCATTCTGCAGCGTGTGAACATAGAACATTTTAACCATTTCCCCCACTGCATATTTTGTAGAACTCTCCCCTTAACATACCATGATAGAACTTCAATAAAAATTCAGTTCAGGACTCTCCATCAGATTACATTTCACTGACCCCACCAGACATACACCCCTCAGAAACTTCCCTACCCATAGAAAACAGTACCACCAGCCAAACTAATCAGCCACCACCCTTCCCTGCTACAATACAGAAAACAATCCTCTTCAATGCAGCCCCACCACCACCACATTCACACATCACAGCCGAATCCTTCAACATTAACCAAGACCTCTGTGAGCAACCTGTTAAAAGCCTCCAAGTTCCTTGAGATAAGGCTGGGATTGCAACAATTTATCCCTCTCAAAGCCTCCTTAAACATGACCAAATGGTAGCAAGAATGCAAAAAATTGTCCAATATAAGGTACTGTATTAATTTTTTAGTGGCAACCCAGATACAAAACAGATTCCACTAGAGCATGTCATTAGGGCAAAATTTTCACCCACTCCCACCCTGCAAAGTAACTGATCCATCCACTAATTCCATTCAATTCTTCAGGTTAGAAATGCCAAGCTTCCAAGATACAGCTTTCATTGCCACCTTCTCTTCAAAGGTCTTTGTAAATGGGTTCAGTTACAAGAATAGTAATCAAAAGAAGGGATTAATCAGTAGTCAAACCAGGACAATACTTAGCATCCTACCCGTTTTGTCCTATCACAAGTGTGGGGACAAGGCCAGGCTACTGTGTTGATATTTAAGGCAAGGGTAAGCAGTAACTAGCCCCTGATTGGCATTATGCAGTTAGTAAACCCTATGACCATATCTGGTTGGAGTGCCTTAATCCAAAAGACCAGGTTTCATAGGTCAAATACAGGAGCACAGTATGGTTTAAGATTCTATTTACTTAATGAAGACTGCAACAACACTGCTCCAATTCTCAATCATTACAACCATAATCACCAGTGAATATATATAGGTGAAAACGTCTCAAGTCAACCATCAAGTCATCCGTACCTAGCTCCATTATGACAGACTGACCAATGCAGTGACAGTCTTTACAAGTCACAATAAGGGGAGGGAAGGGGATGTGTTTAAATACTGGCAAGTGTGAATCTATTACAGTCATTATACACTCACATCACCCAAGCTGTCAACTTATCACTAACTTGGCTTCCAATTGTCATCTCTTTCTTTATCACCAGTAACTAAAACATTCTAGTCATGAAAAGGTACGTGAAGGATGTCTGCATTCTTTTTCAAAATGAGCAATGTGGCAGTATAATGACAAAACTGGTCCAAGTTAAGGTGAAAAAACTATCCCACAAAATGATTACCAAGAATTTTAATTACCTTGAATAAAGTGGAAGCTAGCATGAATTAATATACACTAATTCCCTTATATCTGGCGAAACTCTGCAATTTCTTTATAAACCCCCATGCTGGTGTTAAAATGTGCTTTCAATGCCATAAGCACTATAACCCAAGCCTGTTAATTATACTGGTATATTAATGTTTACCTACAAGCACTAGTTAGTCTTGTACATGACTGCTAGGACAAGTATATATAGTGTAATCCATACATTCCACAACAAATATCAGGTGCTGCAGGGACAGCATTGCTAATGTCTACCCTGCACTACTAAAGCATCATCTCACAGCACCTAAAGCAGCTGATGTCTTTACTCATCCCCATATGTGATTGTTAAGAGACTTATCTGTGGAACAGCCTACACGTCTTTCATTCCTACAGCTACAGCGTTTACGACCAGAATGAATCAGTAAATTAAATCCAAATCTATTAGCATTAAATAGGTTAGTCTTGAACAATCCCAAAAGTTAAACTGACAGACTGGGTGAGGTTTGCCAAGTAACATTTTTGTAACATAGTACTGCACCTGGTACACTGACAAGCTATACGTTTTGTTTACAACCATGAGGTAACCATTTAAACACAACAGATGCCTGGTGTCTAGTGGGGTAAGACACTCCAACTGGTTACAGCTTATTAGGTTACATTCAAGGGGTAGTTGTGGTTTACTGCTAACAATGCCACTGTGGGATGAACTAACATTTTTTCTCTAACTTGGCCTAACATTGTCATCTCCATCTTTACTGCAGAGTTGTAAAAGAATATGATCCTAGTCATGAATTAAGCAAAGGACGTAGTGCCATATTACTGTCTTGTTCTGACAGTTTGGTGAAATGAGATTCAAAATGGCAAACATCTGGACCAAATTAGTGAAAGACCTATAGCACTTTCACCTTCAATGGTCTTTGATTTTTCCTCTTCTGCAGCTTTATTTCATGGCACTCAGTGATGACAATACTACATCTCTACATTGTTTCCACAGCACTTATAGACTAGCACCTGTTCTAACGTCAATCACTACAAAATCTATATTCAAAGATGGAGATAGAGCAATTTTAGCCAAGATAAAACTGGTATAGCCACTTGCTTTAATGTCTTGATTATGTAGCCAAGCCCCAAGCCCCTACACACAATGAGAATTTTGTGAATGTAAGGAATTTATTATTACATGGAACGTTGCTGCCTGATGCACCAAAGCCCAGAAAGTCACTGATCTTATTTCACTTACTCAGTGTGACCTCTGGGATAAGGGACTAAAGAGAGGCCGTTAGATTGACATGGAGAACCACTATGTATTAGGCAACCAAGGCCAACGCATAACTGCAAGTTTTAAGCTTATATACCGGTAAGTGAAACTAATGTCACAGTAGGCTAACACTGCCTTAAATCCCTTCAGTACAAGTCTTTCCAAATGTGAAGCCATGCATGGCAGCAAAAACGGTGAAACGGACATATCAGGATTCAGATGTTTGAAGTCAGTAGCTATATTCAGATGTTTGAAGGCAGTATGGATGACATGCACTACACTGGTCCCAAACCCCTGGGTTCCAGATACACCAGTAGTCAACCCTCAAATAGTACAACAGCTTCTTTGCCAGTATCCATTAGTTGTGGGTACCCAGTCAAAACAACATTAAGGTGGATTTTGGAACATTTAAAGTTAAATCCAAAAATACACTAAAAGTTAACAGATGACATGTTCTGGGGCACTTTTTTAAAATAAAAGCAATCAATGCAAACTTCCAGTTGTATGGGACACTTTTTACATGTTCAATTACAGGTCTTTTTGTAACTTCAAGATGCAAGCATGGCATCCACTCAGGAACCAAACCACTTTTCTCCCCATGCCTCACAGTGGCAAGGTGCTGTCAACTGCTGGAAAACATCAATTCACTGCATGTGACGGCCCTGAAGGGGTGGTTGCTTGCCTGTGGCTGATTGGTCTGCTCCAGACAGACTGGATAACATCCTGAACATCAGTGAACATCAGTCTTCACAAGTATTAAACAATTTGCGTGAACCTCTAATCTGTGACTTCCTTTACACTTTGTTCTTCCTGCTACCATACAACCGTAGTTAACTTTAATGGCTCAAACTGATGGTGTTTTATTTCATCCATACAGTTCAAAAAGTAAAAATGTTGACCAAACCTTGCCAGGCTCGATGATTAACCTAATGTTGAATCAACACAACCAAGAGCCAGCCTGTAACCATTCCACACAACATACTAACATGGGACGTGGTGGTGCCGGGACCTACAACCACCTGTCTGAAGTCATGAAGTGAGAACACCTATCAACAGATAACCTACAGACAAAAGAATGTAGTAATTACCACCCATGTACTTCACTCTCATCTTAAATGTTGGGACCAACTGCCTACCCCCGGGCTCCTACGCTCCTCATGGGGCAATGTAGGATTGGATGCTGGATGGATGAATGTATTTCTATGCACTTCTACCTTTTAAAAAGTCCTATTGCAGTTAAAATGAGGGCACATTTTCTTCCAGATGACAAATCTACAAACCCAAATCCCAAAGCTGACACTAATTACTGTTACTGGCACGCAATATGACTAATTTAGGGTGAACTTGTTACTTTCCGCCTTTCCCACAATACAACACTGCTTTCAAGATTCCTATTAATGGCTTCAATCCTTTTATAACAAAGCAACACTTGTCTGGGTCAGCTACCTGCTAATATAACTCAAAGTATGGTGTACTTAGTACTTATGGTATTAAAGCCACATGCAAGTGTGGCAAGTATTTCATGGCACACGGCAAGAATATAATCGATGCTCAATTATGGCAACTTTAATAGTCTGTATCCCTATAGTTCACACACCAAGAAGCTTCACCTGGGATGTCCTAACATCTGAAGCAAGAGAATGGATAACAGGGTGAGGAAGGCTAAACGTGTGAACGTCTGAGGTTGGGTTGACAGGAGGGGTGGGGGGACCTGGAATGAGATCACAGTGTGACTCTGGGATAAGGGACTGAATAGGGAGGGTGCCAGAGTTCAAGCAGCATGGAGGGCTGCCATTAGGTGATCAAGGCAGACATGCATGTTGGAACCTTTATAAACAATTCTGAACCAATTGCTGATCAGAAAAATACAATGCTCCATTCAGGATGCTATCAGTGCCAAATCCACAGCTCAATGCACATGAAACCAACTGCTACAGTAATTCTGCAAAACTACAGAAACTGCAATAAACATCTATATGCTTTGAAAACAGTGTGGGGTATAAGCCAAATGGTAAAAAATATATACTAGATAATTAATAAACCTGGTGTCAGTACAGCATCCTTTGAAGGTTTTTATGAAATTTATAATACAAAGGATAATATGTACTTTCAAGTCACTGGGTGGCCTATACAACAATGTAGCATCGATGTTTTAGAATCATGCAGTATGAAGACTCATGTTTTCTTTGGCTGACTACATACAGGCAAATTTTAACTGTGATCCTGGGTTTTCATTTAGCCTTAATCTCTCAGCTTAGCTCCATCACTAGCAGGGAACAGAGGATATGGTTTGGTTACATTTGCCAAAGTTCAAAAGTCTTAGGTGCTGCCTCAGAAAACCAGCTAAAGCAATTACTGTGAAGGGAACAACCCAACAATACTGTTGTCAGTTCATTTACTTCTAAGTGTAAAATTGCCATCTCCAACTTGGAACTACTGCAAGATTGTCATTAGCATATAGTGCTAAGTTAATTGGTCTGGAAAGGATTAACAGTCTTATGGTCTAATTCTAACAGCTACAGGAAACAGGCTACTTAAGTATGAAAATCTCATGTTATATGGAATGAAAAATTGTGTGGTGTTGTTTCACCCAACTACAGCTCAACCAATCCCTGGGATGGACATGAGTAACCAAGGCAACTGAGTTTTAAAGAAATACTATCAACACCAACAGCCACTGATTTATATTACCAAGATTACTGCTGTAATAAACTCCATGGCATCAGTGTTACTCTACTATTTGGTATTCTATTCCTTCCCAAATTTAATGTAAATCCATGTAGATTTAACTTACCACCCTCCCTGGCACTGTAGGCGAGCCTTGAGGTAGTGCCATGCACCTCAGGAGAAAAAACTACCAGTACTCAAGTCAAACCACCCCAACATACCCTGTGTTCTGCAAGAATTACCTGTCAGCCTGGCAGGACACTGGCTCCCACATAGAGCAGCTTCTTCCTATCCCATACTTGCTTAAAAGGAAATTACTGCTAGATATTTCTCACCTCACACAGACTATGATAAATTCCAGACCCTAAATGAGACATTCACCTGGTCTGCTTCCTATACACACAAAATGAAGTCTGCTCAATGAATTCTTGCAGAGAATGGATCCACATCACATGCACTGCAGTTACTACTAACAGCACAAGGTTGCGACACTCAACAGAACAATCCTGACAACGATAAGAAAAAAAAAATCCAGTTCACTAAACCTGAGCAATCACACAAAACTTGACAAAACTTTAAAAAATACAGATCACTACTCATCACTATCACTGACGGGCACATATGAAATTTATACCTACAGAAGCACATTTCAATAGGCAAGAGACAACCCAAACTATACACCTGAGAATTTACACCTCCAAATGCAATGCCACTCTCCTCTCCCACACAGTTCAGGCAATTGAAGATATTGACAAAAAACAGGCATATGGAAGGCCTTTGTAACAACCACTCCAGACCTCTCTGTTCTACCAAACAGCACCAGTAAATCTCAAGTACCTCCATGACCCATGCTGCCACCACTGCAAACACCCAGCATATCATTTATGTTGTAAAAACAGGCAGATATACTTGGAGCACTAAAACAAGTCATTACACTAACATATATAAAAACTAACTTCTCTACACAGGCAATCCTTTTCTCTCAACCACAAAACCCCCTTCACTCCAAAAGATATTACCATTATCAAGCTACGGAAGTCTACACTTACAGGGCTGGATGGCATCACCAACCAACACCCAAAACATTTGTGACCACACAGCATCCATGTCCACACAAACAGAAACTACTCATATGCACACTTGCATTCCAACATCTGGAAAACTAAAGCATTCTTACACCATAGAAGAACAGACCCTTCATTCAGACCCACAACACTGCTCACCACACCATCCAAGATGACTGCCTCATTTTAATGTTTCCTCGTGTTCCTCTTCATCTAACATTTCTAGAGTAATACTCTAATGCCTTACCAACCAACCTCACAACACACCTGACCAAGTCAGTGCAACCTGCACAACGTACATTCTTATAACAATGACGAACCTTTGATGCCATCCTCCAATGCAAATCATCAAAAATCAACACTGAGAACACCAAATGCTGGCTTCCCTAGTAAGCATGCAGGTTACACTGAAGGGCAAGTCCTCACAAACCAACAACAAACAGTTCCACAGAATCCCATTCTTCCATCAACAATACAGTACATCTATACATGCACATTTCCATAATAACTGCCAACAAACATTGCCTAATACTTAAATTACCATAACCCCACCATACCACACCACACACAAGGCCTACAAACTGCAACACAACTACCTCCAACACTTGAGGCATGGGATGAGGACAACAGACTCACTCCAGCCAAATCCACCATCACTTCAGCTGCAAAAATGATCACTTAGTTTAACTGTGCCACACACCCACCAACAAGACCCTTTAAATGACACTGCAATTTACTCTTTTAATGACCACAAAATGAGGCAATGTAAACCCAAACTCCACACAAAGCACTTCCAGGGACAGACTTTGGCGACAAAAGCAAATTCCCGACCCAACATAAATACACATGATCAGTTATGTGATATGGGTCCTCTATCAAACACCCATCAAAACACCTTTCAGACCAAGAACAACAGCTTCTGCATCAACACTGGCTGCATTAAAACTACTCCCACTGTTCACTTTGACAGCAGTGTCCTCCCTGTTTGAATATACAGGAGACAATTCTGCACACCAGCCTGTGCCAACACCCCTGCCAACCAAGTCAACACTAAACAATATCACCAGGCCCTTTGACACATCCTTCTTCCAAAATTTCCAACACTGGAAATGCAGAAATGCCTACACTCATCTCACACATGGGGAAATAATTCTCAGAACCCTTACAATATAGCAACCCGATAAAGATTCCCAACCCCTTCTGTAGCAGTGACTGCTAAGTACAGTCTGGTCACCTACAGTACTCTGCCAACTACCTTGCAAACCACCTTGTTTGCAAGGTGTACTCTACTTGAAATAATTTTTTCTTGTTTGAAAAATATTCTGCTTTGCAAATTGGGCATGTGGATGTGGCAAACTGCATTGCCACCCACTGTGCAAGGACAGAACACTACATTGCAAAGCCTGTCTTGCCTGACAATACTGTGTCACAAGATGGCACGACCTGTCCACAGGTGTGCCAGCTTATTACTTGTCACTAGTAGCAACTGTTTGGTAAGCCATTTGTTTCCTTTGACTGACAATGGGTATGACAAGAATAGTGACTATCTATCTATCTACCTATTGCCAGACGCCTCAATCCCGTTTGGGGTGGCCACAAACAAATCGCCTCCACGTCGTCCTGTCCCCCGCCATTTCACTGCCCTGCTCCCAACTCACACCCCCCTCTCTCATATACCTCTCCACCCCATCCCTCCATCTCATCCTCGGCCTCCCCCTCCCTCTTCCCCCCTCCACCTCACTCACATACACTCTCTTCGTCAGTCTTTCACCCTCCATCCTCTCCACATGGACAAACCACCTCAGTATGTTCCTCGTAACACTTCCCATCAAATCCACATCCACACCACAATGCTCCTTTATATCCTCATTCGTCAGCCTGTCTCTCCATGTGACTCCACAGGCTCCTCTTAAATAACTCATTTCCACTGCTCTCTCTTCACTTGTGTCCTTCCAACAATGTCCAAGCTTCACTTCCGTACGTTTGAGCTGGTATCACAATACTGTCATGTAATAACTTTTTCACTTCCATGCTCACTTTCCTGTTTCTTATCACTGCTTTCAAAGAACCAGCAACCTTTCTTCCCTGCTGTACCCTTTCAAGCACTTCACCCTCCAAACCTCCATCCTTACTCATCATACTACCCAAGTACTTAAACGTACTCATTTTCCAATTCCTCACCATCCAACCTCGCTGTACATTCACAGACTTCACCTCTCTCAAAGACCATCACTCTACTCTTCCCTACATTCACCTTTAGATTCCGTTTCTTGCACACACTCCCAAACTCATCCACCAAGCCTTGCAGCTCCCCTTCGTCTTCACTCAACAACACAGTATCATCTGCAAACAACAGTACAGGGAGTTTCCAAACACTATCCTCTCTCACCAGGGCCACTCCAACATCCACTACCCTACCTTGTACCTCTTTTATTACCCCATCCATGTACAGATTGAACAACCATGGAGACATGACACATCCCTGTTTCAAACCAACTTTCAATGAGAAAAATTCACTTAGTTCACCATCCACACGCACTGCAGCCTTCGCACCATCGTACATACTCTTCACAGCATTCAACAACTTTCCATCTAATCCATACAGTATATTCTTAATACTTTCCACAATCCTTGTCTATCCACCCTGTCATATGCTTTCTCCAAATCCATGAAAGCTGCATACAACTTCTTTCCCTTCTCTAGAAACATTTCCACTAAAGATCTAAGATTGAATATCTGATCTATACAACCTCTTCCCTTCCTAAAGCCTCCCTGTTCTTGTCCAACTAATTTCTCTATTCTTTCTCTAACTCTGTCAATAAGTATCCTACCATACACTTTTCCTATTACACTAAGAAGACAAATGCCCCTATGATTACCACACACTTCTTTTTCCCCTTTTCCTTTGTACAAGGGAATAATTATACCTGACTTCCAATCCTCCAGGGCTCTACCTTCCTCCCAGGCCAACCTGCACATCTTCCACATCCATTCTACTACTATCTCTCCCCCATGCTTCAGCATTTCACCACACACTCCATAGTGACAATTCAAGTAATTTTCTTACATTCTTAAGGAAAATAATTTTAGTACTGTACTAGATACACCACGGGTTAGTTAACATCCATCCATCCATCATCCAATCCTACATTGCCCCTTGAGAAGTGTAGGAGCCCAGGGCTAGGCAAGTTGGTCCTGACATTTAAGATGAGTGACCAGCTTCACTCGTCCCTGTGTGGCATTATGTGAGCAAAAAACCCAAACCACCCCTTGGATGTACATCTACACAAGCTCAATACGATTGAAGCGCCTTAATTACCCACTAAACCAAGGATCAAGCACCTCTAAAGATGGCATACTTAATCTGTTGAAACATTTGTAACAAATTTTGCTATGAAAATGACAGGTTTATTAACTACAAAGATGTTCCACTTGATGGATTTGAAAAAAGATTTTCATTTTGGTTTTTTAAAGGCTCCAACATGCTTGCATGCATCGGCCTTGGTCACCTAATGGCGGCTCTCCATGCTGCACAATCTATTGCAGCCTCCCTGTTCAGTCCCTTAACCCTGAGGTCACAATGACCTCGTCCAAAGTCTTTCTCAGTCTACCCCTCAAAATCCCACCCCCAATATTAACACTTCTCACCTTCCTCACCCAATTATCATCCCCCCATCCTCTCCACATGCCCAAACCATCTCAATCTACCTCTCCTCATCACAACACCAATACATTCCAGAACCATCCTACCTCTCAACTCTTCCATCGTAAACCCAGTCCCCCCCCCCCCAGGTCTTGCACGCAGGGATGCACTGGACATCCACCTAATCATTGTCATTTCTGTATGTCTGAGCCTGTGAATATCCTCCTCCCTTACTGCCCAGGTTTCACTACCATACAGCATTACACTCCTAACACATGCTGCATACAAAAACCCCTCAGCATGTAGGGAGAGCCATCTCAATGTCAGAAGAGGCAACAGCTCCCTGAACTTCTTCCAACCACTTCTCACTCTAGCCACAGAGCTAGCTCCAGCCCCACCTCCAGCACACAACATGTCTCCCAAATAACAAAACTCTTCCACACATTCAAGAGACTCACCAGCAAGTTCAATCCTTTCACGTCTGACAATCTCCACCTGCTCTTCCCGACACACCGCACACAAAATCAGCATTATCTCGCAGTCTACCTCTGATACCACTACATCTCTTGTGCACCCATTTATCACAAACACCGCACAAGATGGAATTACTTCCCACGCCCTTGTGGCAAACTGCACATGGCCACTCTCCCTCTTTGACAGTACTGCCAGCAACCCTAGATATTACTTTTGTTTTATCTGCATTTACCCTTAAACCCTTTTGCCCCATACCATCTCTCCACTTCCTAAATCTTTCCTCCACCTCCCTTTCGTTCTCTGCAATCAACACCAAATCCTCAGCATACAACATCTCCCATGGGAGTCCATTTCTGAAGTCCCACGAGAGGACTTCAAGTACCATGATAAACAACATGGGACTCAAAACTAACCCCTGATGCACACCAACATTCACGGAAAACTCATCACTCGAATCTCCATTCACTCATACCTGGGTGTGAGCACCCACATACATAGCCATAACTACCCTAACCAGCCACTCCTCCAAGCCAAGCTTTCTCATTGCCCACTTCACCACTTCTCTAGGGACTCTGTCAAAGGCCTTTTCCAAATCAACAAAAACAAAATAAAGATCCCTTTTCTTCCCAGTATATTTTTCCTAAGCTGTCAAACAATGAGTATGGCATCAGTTGTCCCCCTACCTGGCATAAACCCAAACTGCATCTCATCAATATTCACTCTTTCTCTAATCATACCTTCTAGAACTCTCCATTACCATCATTATCTAGTCTAACAGCTTTATACCTCAATTATTTCCTTTCCAGGGCATCAACCTTCCCCTTGTACACATTTACAATTACACTCTTCAGCCAATCATCTGGGACAACACACACAAATAATCATTTATCAGGTCAGTGACTAACCTCACCCCTATATCTCCTGAGGCCTTCAACATTTCGGCAGTCAACCCAGACACACCTGCTGCCTTCCCCACCCTCATCCTGCCTATTGCCTCACTCACAGTAGCAGCATCAAGCAAAGGCCAAGGGCCAGACACTGGACCTGCTGGCTCCAAACCTTCCCTGTCCCAGTCAAACTCCTCATTCAACAACCAGTTATAATGCTCTCTCCATGCATCTTTAATATCCCCACTGGTGTCTTGCGAATTTTTATACGACCAATAGTTTTTTGGCAAATCACCAAAAACTGTGTGCACGCCCCTCCCCTCCCCACCAAAAGCAAACCGTTTGAGAGTGTTGGCCTTGAAATAGACACCCTCCCCTTTATTTTGTCAAAACTGCCTCATTGGCATCCCTTTAAACCAACACTGACAAGTACATGATGGTGCGTCATCTGTTCATCTTCAACCTAACACCGTTTTGATTAGTTCTGTGTCATCGTGCGCGAGGAGGTTCTTGACCCTTTTCATGCAATAGCCTACCTCTACCACCAACATGCAAAATTTCATTATATGTCTAACTGAAAAATTTGTTCTAAAACTTATCCCAAATGTAATACTGATATACTGTGGTATTTCAAGCCAAGTAATATGATCAACCAGTAGCTTAAAAAAAAAAAAAAAAAAAAAATGAAAACCATGGAATAATAAATCAATATTCTTTAACATATAATTGGGGACAGTACCAAGCTGAAACAACTTACAAATTTTTCCTGTTGAAATTATTATTATTATTATTTTTTAGGATAAGTTACATTTTGCCTCCAAACTTAAACCAAAGTGGCTTCCATTCCCTTTCATCAACGGGTTATGCTCACGGCCATGATTCGTTTCAACCCATTACTATCAATGACACACGATATTACTTTTAAACACTATGATTATTGGCTGAAACAAGTTATACCAAATTAATATCAGTTCTTTATGCTGTATATTGTCTACACCATTCACAAGTTCTATTACATGAGCAAATGAGTGAATTTGGAGTTTAAGGTGCTGGATCCGATATATTTAAGACAATGCAGGATATATTTTACTTCCAACGTATTTAGGTAGTTTTTAAGGTAATACGATGCATTTAATTTTTTTTTTGAACGACCTGAAAGTTACATTTAAGTACTTCCATTTATGTACTTCACCTATACTCAATTACACCAAGTTTGACACCATCAGCGTAGGCCTGCAGTGTTTATGTAAATCCTCTGCACTAGGTGAACCTCCATTTATTACCTTGAAAACCAATACAAAAAGGTATATCCAGTACTGAGGACATATCAATGCTACAGGTGTTGACATCACTGACATGGTGCCAGGTGAAATGGAGTACAGTTCCCTAATTTCTAGTAGGCATATGCTTTAGATATCAAGGACAGCCAGTACAATAAATATTTCAGCTCTAACCTTAAATCCAATGTGGGTGAGGGGGTGCTGCCTAACTCATGTGATGGAGCGATAGGGCAGGATCGGGACGCCATAAGACAGGGTTGGAATGACCATGTTGATTTGCTCAGCCAGAAATTGCCATGCTGTGAAACCAAATACATTAATACAAGTGACCCATGTTTAATATTTTCTAAAGTTAATTCCTGTATTCACTATATACTGCTACACAACATACTTTTGTAATTCCGAACCGTAACTAAAGTGTATAGTGCTAGTAAAAGTATTACTGAATGAGTTATTTTACAAGTTGCCATAATGCGGTTCAGGGATATTACCACACAGTATGATACCTAACTCTAAGGTAAGCATTCCACTGCAGGTTAGGTTAGGTCCAGAAAAATATACTGCACAACCTGGGGGAGGTATTGGCAATTTGTAAAAATTTACCACTGAATGAATACAGTTGTCTGCTACAAAATATTGGTTGCAAGGATAACTGATGCTGTTATGGAAAGAGTACCATAACATGATAAAGCCATCAACCTAAAATGTTAATAAAGCAACCCAATAAAAAGAATATAAAAACTCAAGCAAACGGCCATACGTAATGTCAAGAAATGCAATAAAAATGGCCAAGCAATACACAATACATGTAAATTGTCAATATAAAATTTAAAATTTCAAAAATCAATTTTAAGTTACAAATCAAATTATACTTACTGGACTATTAGGTACACCACCAACGCCCCTCATTTCCATGGTACAGCAAGGGCCGAACCCGGTACCAATTTGCTGCGGTTCGAATATGCTTCCGATGCTTCAATGATCCATTTAGATCAGTTTTCGTTCCCATATTCTAATACTTTACCACACACACTAATCTGGGAAAAAAAAAAAAAAAAAAGTAACTATAGGAGAAACTCAAAATGCAAGGCAAGCTGTCCTAATTCGTGGTCTTATTAACTTTCAGAATTAAATAAATACAAAATGCCACAAAAAGTTTATACGGCACAACTTAGTCACGAAGTTCAAGTACAACCGTAACATTGGGATTATCAAATTCAGTTACAAGCAATCCCTGCCATAATCCAATCAGGTTGCTCAAATTATGCACCAATTGCCGTGCATACTTTGATAAAACCATGCCAAGAAATAACCCTAAATACACAACCAAGCAGACCTCCGTAGTTTGACTTCTTGCACCTACACACTTCAATACGGCATTTTCAATACAAAAATAACTCTAAAATTGATACATACATATACCCTTACATATATACATCAATACAATTAAGAAAATAATGCCATTAATCGATACCAAAACGAATAAACGCTGAACGACTTACCACAGAGGAAGCACACACCCACCTCCTCCCAGGCTATTACCGCGACTGGCACGGGCACCGCACCGTCCGCACGGCACGTGGGCCGTGGGGCGCAGCCGCGGCCGCGCAGCCGTAGGTGGTCGTCGGCCCCGTTTTCCTCCACCCTTCCTTCTCTCCAAGCCTTCCTCCATCCTCCCCCCCCCCCAAACTTCCTCGTTTATCAATCATATCATCCATTTTCATTTAACAGTTCACCTCTTCATGATCGTTATATTATTGCATTCTTTTATTTTCCTTCCCTCCCTTCTCGGTCCTACCTTATTCTCACATTTTATTCGTTTCAACGTTCAAGCCCCCCTCTTTTTTTCTCAACTGCTCTCCCCCTCCCCTCCTCCTTTTCTTCCTCTCCACCCCCTCCCTCCAGGATTTTTTTAACAATCTTATTTTTCATTTTCGTTTACCATTTGAACTTTATACCTTTTCTTTATTTTACTTAGCTTCATTCCTCTCAGTATTTTTTTCAAATCACATTTTTATCAGCTTCTACGACCATCCACCCCTTTTCTGAACTATTCTCCCCTTTCCTACTTTCCTCCGCCTCTCTCCTCTCCCTCCTTCCCTCCAACCACTCTGTTCGTGTCTCTCTCTCTCTCTCATTCATTTGTTTCATTTCTCCCAAATACTCCTCTTTCTTCTTCCTTTCTCTCCGTCTCCCCCCTTCATTTCCTTCTCTCCCTCCCTCCCTCCCTTCCACCTAGCGCCCCCACACTTCCCCCTTCCTTCTCTCCCTTTCCTCCTTTGTCTCCACTCCTTCCCTCCTCCATTTTCTCCGTCTCTCCCTCCCACCTATCCTCCCCGCTACCCCCCTTCTTTTCTCTCCATCTCCTCTCTCCATTTCCTCCGTTTCTCCCTCCCTTCCTTCCTCTCATCTACCCCTCCCCCCCGTACCCTTTCTCTCTCTCCCCTATACTTCCTCCGTCCCTTCCACCTACTCCCCCCTCCGCTTTCCCCCCTTCCTTTCTCTCCAACTCTCCCTTCCTCCCATTCCATTTCCTCCACCTCTCCCTCTCTTCCTCCTACCCCCCCCTTCCCTCCATTCTTTCTCTCCGTCTCTCCACTCTCTCCTCCATTTCCTCCCTCCCTCCCTCTCTTCCTCCTATCCCCCCCCGTTCCTCCTTTCTCTCCGTCTCTCCCTCCCTCCCTCTCCATTTCCTCCGTCTCTCCCTCTCTTCCTCCTCCCCCCCCCCCGCCGTTCCCTCCTTTCTTTCCGTCTCTCCACTCTCCCCTCCATTTCCTCCTTCCCTCCCTCCCTTTTGCTCTTCTCGTCACCCCCCCTTCTCCCCAAACAACTCTCAACTGGTCACTTAACCTCCCTTTTAAAATAACAACTGTACTCCTTTCACCTTAACTTGGCCCAGATTTTCGTCCTTTTGCAGCTCATTGCACGTAGCTCAGTGGAAGAAGACAATAGTACGCCTCTGCATCCTTCCCATAACACTTCTTCGTGACTAGCAACCCTCCTTTTCGAAGCCGTTTCTTTTCATTGCTCAAAAAAAAAAAAAAAAAAACGGTCACCATCATCATCATCATCATCATCACCATAACCATCATCATCACCATCATCATCACCACCATTATCATCACCACCACCATCACCATCATCATCATAAACAAAAAATTCAAAATATAACCGATTTCAGGACTCATATCCAAACATACCAATTTTCAGATATTACAGGACATTTATATATATTTCTTTTTCATAATTTAGTGACCTTCTACACATTCTTTTCAAAAATTACCGATCTTTTTGCCTACCTGGTGCTGTTGTACTCAGTATGGACGGTGCGACACATCTAAAAAATGAGATCATAGAAAGGATTATTTATTACTGATATCAAGAGTTAAGGAATGATTGACTCTCTCTCTCTCTCTCTCTCTCTCTCTCTCTCTCTCACACACACACACTATTTCACTAATTATTAACTCAGGCTAATTAATGTCATTATTATTATTATTATTATTATTACTAATATTAATATTATCATTATTATTATTATTATTATTATTACTATTATTACCATCATTATAGTCATTATCATTATTACTATTATTATTATAACTATCATTACTATCATCATTATCATCTTAATCATCATAATCTTAATCCTCATCATTATTATTACTATCATCATCATTATCACTGTAATCTTAATCATAATCATCATCATATCACCACTGTAATCTATCATTATCATCATCATTATCACTGTAATCTTAATCATAATCATCATCATATCACCACTGTAATCTATCATTATCATCATCATCATATCACCACTGTTATCTATCATTATCATCATCATCATCATCACTATCACCACCGTAATCTTAAATCATTATCATCAACATTATCATCATCATCATTATTACTATCGTCATCGTCATCCTCCTCATCATTGTACTGTAATCTTAAATCATCATCAATGTAACCTTAAAATATCATCATCATCATCACCCCCAGTTGTGATGATTGTGGTAATTGCGGTTGCGTTGGTGGTGGTTGTGGTAGTAGATGTGGTGGCAGTTGTGGTGATCGTTTTGGTAGTAGATGTGGTGATGATTGTGGTAGTACATGTTGTGGTAGTTGTGATGGTAGTGGTAGCTGATGTGGTGGCAATTGTGGTGATGGTTGTATATGTGGTAGTTGTAGTACAGCTAGCTGTGATGGCGGTGTGTGGTGTGGTAGAGTATGGTGACCGTTAGAGCAAAATTTGATCAAAATAACTGACGCGAAACAAACTACTGATTTTCCGCCGCACATGGCCGTTACAGCGCAAAACAGGATTCAAAATACTACCATTACAGCGCAGAACATGACTCAAAACACCTAGAGCAGAACAAGGCACTTAATTTTCGCCTCACATGACCGTTACGGAGCAAAATATGACTAAACACAACTAAAATATGACACTGTACTGATTTTTTCGCCTCACACTGTCTACCCTGCGCAAAATATGACTTAACTGACACACGACAAACTACTGATATTTTCGTCCCACATGACCGTTACAGCGAAATATATGATTCAAAGTATGAGCGTTACAGTGCAAAATATTCAAAGTATGACCGTTACAGTGCAAAATATTCAAAGTATGACCGTTATAGTGCAAAATATTCAAAGTATGACCGTTACAGTGCAAAATATTCAAAGTATGATCGTTATAGTGCAAAGTATGACCCAACCAAATCAAAACAAAGTACTGATATTTCGCCGTAATGACCGTTACAACACAAAATTTCATTCATAACTAGAGGCCCCCCCCCCAAGGAGGGAATCACACCAGCCGCGAGCCGATACATACCTTTCACGACTCGGAACATGACCTTGACCTACTTTCACCATATTTCGAACTGGTAGATTTTCATCCCTACTACACCCCTGTAAAATTTTGTGATTGTATCTTGAGCGGTTGCGAAGTTACCGTGCTAAGAGATTCACTCACACAAACTCTCGCGGCTGGTAATAACTGACACGAGACAGAGGAGTGATTTCTCTGCCGTTACAGCGCAAACTTCGATTCAAAATAGCTGACACAGAGCGAAGTACCCAGATTTCTTGTCACAGACCCGATCCTGCACAAAATAATCCGCGGAGGCATCGATAAAGGCACACTCATATTCGGGGCCGTTGGGTTGCCTGGTGCTGGGGAGCGCCGGGTCTGCCACTCCAAAATTCCGTGTCGGTCACCACATTACGTCCGTCCAGCCATTTCCTGGATTTGATGCCGATCCAAAGCTGACCTGATGGAGAGACACAGGAGTTGAATTATTGTTACTACTATTTCTACTACTGCTAATACTGCTACTACTACTGCTGCTGCTGCTACTACTACTACTACTACTACTACTACTACTACTCCTACTACTACCACTACTATTACTATTACCACTACTACTAATAATACTAAAACAAAAGGAACAGTAATTACAACAATTAATAATAATAATAATAAAAACGAATTAAAAAAAAAAACTAACACCACCACCTTTACACCTACCATTCAGCGCCTTAGTCTTAGCGAAATTCCTGATGGTGGTCATGTCAGGGTGGGCCAGGTCCCCCCCTAAGTCGTGGCAATACTGTCGAGCCTGGCACCAGTCCATGTCCACCTCCCCCACGTGGAAACAGGCCCCTGAAAACTCCTCAAAGGGCCTCTCGCAGCGATGGCCTGAAGGATAGATGGATAGAGAGAGAGTAGTAGTAGAAATAGTAGTTGTAGTAGCCTATAAGTAACAGTAGTAGTAGTAGCTCATTTCTCAGCTAAACGTAAACATTGCTTCAATCGCTGCACTCGATCGCTCGTAATAATAAGCCCCCGAAGTCACCCTCTTAGCGCTACCATTGCAGAGATAGAGAAAGAACACCAGAAGACAGACCCACGCCAATACTTCCCCGCTCTTGCATAGCGCGCGTGGGTGTAAGAACAGAGCAGTCCTCCTCACCAGTGGAAATGTCCGGTTTAACGAGCACCAGGTCTCCACTGATGCACCTCCGGTCGTAGCAGAAGTCATGGAAGAGAGAGGCGTAGTCCGGGCCGGAAGTCAACACAGCGCCATGTTTGTGTACATTGCCGTCCGCATCCACACACTCTGGAAATAATAACGTTGAATTGAAAGGTATTATTATCATTATTATTATTATTTAAGGGTATTATTATTGGTATTTTATTATCACCATTATTATTATTAT
>NC_137006.1:2810000-2845000 GCF_032717465.1 Coenobita brevimanus | reverse complement strand
GGTAATGGGTTTCACAAATACCACTCATAATTACACAAGATTAGGCGAATTAAAAGAAATTTGATTCTCCATCTTTCTGAGCGCGTGTGGTATGTGATAATTATTAAGTAATGAGAGAGAGAGAGATAGAATCACATACAGTACAAGCGCGCGCACACACACACACACACGTCTGCGGATGATGCAACAATACAAAAGAAAATTACCAACACATTCTTGCAGAGATACGAGAAGAATTACACAAGCTTCGTGAAGAGAGTAAGAAACGGCAGATGGAATTCAATGTGGACAAGTGACATGAGATGAAGTTTGGTAAAAGTGAACGTTGTGGTGTGGATGTGGATGTGATAGGAAGCATTAGGTGGAACACACTGAGGTGGTTTGGCCATGTGGAGAGGATGGAGGGTGAGAGACTGACGAGGAGAGTGTATGTGAGTGAGGTGAAGGGGGGGAGAGGGAGGAGAAGGCCGAGGATGAGATGGAGGGATGGGGTGGAGAGGTATATGAGAGAGTGGGGTGTGAGTTTGGAGCTGGGCAGTGAAATGGCGTTGGACAGGGGGACGTGGAGGCGATTTGTTTGTGGCCACCCCGTACGGGATTGAGGCGTCTGGCAATAGATAGATAGAGAAAAGGCCAGATTGGGATTATACGTTAGGAAGATCACTACACATATCAGAAAGAGAGAAGGACCTAGGCGTGATTATCAGTAACAGACTATCTCAAGCTGACTCAGTGCAAAGGTACGGAACATGTATACACTGCTTGCCAGTATGAGCATAGCATTCACATACATAAATGAAGACATGCTGAGAAAGATAATAGTATCATTCATCAGACCAACCCTGGAGTATGCATCAGTAGTCTGGAGTCCTCATCTCAAAAAACACATAGATAAGATTGAATAAGTTCAAAGGGCCGCTACAAGATGGGTACCAAGCTTAAGGGACCTAAGCTACGAACAAAGACTAGAAAAACTGAATCTACCTACACTACAGGAGAGAAGGAAAAGAGGTGACATGATAATGCTATATAAATGCATATCAGGGAAGGAGAAAATAGACATAAATGATTATATAACCTATGGGGAAGCATCAGCAAGAGGACACTGCAAAAAACTGCATAAAAAGAGAGGCGATAAAGACGTAAGGAAATTCAGTTTCCCAAACAGAGCAATTGATCAATGGAATCCACTACCGAATGAAATAGTGTGTGCCAAAACAATTCATAAATTTAAGGATGTGTAGAGGTTAAGAGACTGGTGAAGGAGAGTAAGAAGAAAGTGGATGAAGAGTTTGGGAGGAATTTGAGTGTGAAATGGAGGGAAAGTAAGAAATTGTTTTGGAAGGAGGTAAAGAAAGTAAGGCAGTGTGAAAGGGGAAATAGTAGGGGAGTGAAAAATAGGAATAATAGATTGTTGGTGGAGGAGAGAGAGAAATTGAGGAGATGGAAGGAGCACTTTGAGGATTTGTTGAATGTAGAGAGTGAGAGCAGTGTGAGTATAAGTGGTTGGGGAATGGCTGGGAGAAGAAGAGATGAGAGGAGGGAGGAAGAGATCAGTAGGTCGGAAGTAGTGGAAGCGATGAAGAAGATTAAGCTGGGAAAGGCCCCAGGAATTGATGGAGTGTGTGATGAAATGCTTAGGTATGGGGGTGAGATTGTTGTGGAGTGGATATGGAAGTTGTGTAGATTGGCTTGGGAAGAGGGAAGGGTTCCAGAGGACTGGAAATCAGGTATAATTGTTCCTCTGTACAAAGGAAAAGGGGAGAGAGAAGTATGTGGTAACCATAGGGGTATTTGCCTTCTTAGTGTGACTGGTAAAATATATGGTAGAATACTCATTGATAGGGTTAGGCATATGACAGAGGAGCTAGTTGGAGAAGAACAGGGGGAATTTAGGAAGGGAAAAGGGTGTGTAGATCAGATATTTGCTCTAAGATGTTTAGTGGAGAAGTATCTAGAGAAGGGAAGGAAAGTGTATGCTGCCTTCATGGACTTGGAGAAAGCTTATGACAGAATAGATAGGCAAGGTATGTGGAAGGTATTAAGAATATATGGAGTGGAGGGGAAATTGTTGAGTGCTGTGAAGAGTATGTACGAGGGAGCTAGGGCTACGGTGCGAGTGGATGGTGAGCTGAGTGAGTTCTTTGATCTCAATGTGGGACTGAAACAGGGGTGTGTGATGTCTCCATGGCTGTTTAATATATATATGGATGGGGTTGTAAAGGAGGTGCAAGGTAGGGCAGTGGATGTGGGGGTGGCCCTAATGAATGAGGGTGAGATTTGGAAGCTTCCGGTGTTGCTGTTTGCTGATGATACAGTATTGTTGAGTGAAGATGAATGGGAGTTGCAAGGTTTGGTGAATGAATTTGGGACAGTGTGTAGGAGGAGGAATCTGAAAGTTAATGTAAACAAAAGTAAAGTTATGGTGTTTGAGAGGAATGAAGTCACAGAGTGTGCAGTGAGGTTGGATGGTGAGGATATGGAGAATGTGAGTGCATTCAAGTACTTGGGTAGTGTGATGAGTAAGGATGGAACTTTGGGGGATGAAGTACGTGAAAGGGTACAGCAGGGAAGGAAGGTTGTTGGTACACTGAAAGCAGTGATGAGAAATAGGGAGGTGAGTATGGAAGTTAAGAAGTCACTGCATGATGGTATTGTGATCCCTACCCTGACGTATGGAAGCGAGGCGTGGACCTTGCAAGAGGGGAACAAGTCAAGAGTGAGAGCAGTGGAAATGAGTTACTTGAGAGGAGCATGTGGAGTGACGTGGAGGGACAGGTTGACGAATGAAGAAGTGAAGGAACGTTGTGGGGTAGATGTGGATGTGGTTGAAAAGATTAGGAGAAATACACTGAGGTGGTTTGGACATGTGGAGAGAATGGAGAATGAAAGACTGACTAAGAGGGTGTATGTAGGTGAGGTGGAGGGAGGGAGAGGGAGGGGTAGACCGAGGATGAGGTGGAGGGATGGAGTTGAGAGGTATATGAGGGAGGGGGGGTGAGTTGGGGGGAGGGGAGTCAAATGGTGGGTGACAGAGTGACTTGGAGGCGTTTTGTCTGTGGCCACCCTTTGCGGGATTAGGGCGTCGGGCTATAGATAGATAGATAGCATGATAAAAATGGTTTAAGACACGGGACAGTACGAGCTGGACTCATTCCTGTAAAGATACAATTAGGTAAGAACAATTAGGTAAGCACGCACACACACACACGGAAGGAGGGAGAGAGAGAGAGAGAGAGAGAGAGAGAGAGGGGGGAGGGGGAAGGGACTATAAAATCACACACCACACCCCCACACACATATTCCACACCAACCTACCGTCTAGAAGCACACCTCGCTCCACCACACTCCTGGCTCGCTCCACCACACTCTTGGCTCACTCCACCTCGCCCCCGACTCGCTCCATCATGGACTACAGGCTTCCACTTCTGATACTGGCTGGTTTAGTCTTCCACTTTTCCTCAGGTAATTTATCTATAGTTCCTGCTACTGCTACTACTACTACTACCACTGCTACTACTACTGCTACTATTTTTCTTACTAGGCCTACTACTACTATTACAACTGTTATACTGCTACTACTACCACTACTACTACTACTTTTACTCCTACTCCTACTACTACTATTATTATTATTATTAACTCCACATTCTATGGAGTTCTAATTGGTCTATCTATCTATCTACAGCCCGACGCCCTAATCCCGCAAAGGGTGGCCACAGACAAAACGCCTCCAAGTCGCTCTGTCACCCACCATTTGACTACCCTTCCCCCAACTCACCCCCCCCTCCCTCATACCTCTCAACTCTATCCCTCCACCTCATCCTCGGTCTACCTCTCCCTCTCCCTCCCTCCACCTCACATACATACACCCTCTTAGTCAGTCTTTCATTCTCCATTCTCTCCACATGTCCAAACCACCACAGTGTATTTCTCCTAATCTTCTCAACCACATCCACATCCACCCCACAGCGTTCCTTCACTTCTTCATTCGTCAACCTGTCCCTCCACGTCACTCCACATGCTCCTCTCAAGTAACTCATTTCCACTGCTCTCACTCTTGACTTGTTCCCCTCTTGCAAGGTCCACGCCTCGCTTCCATACGTCAGGGCAGGGATCACAGTACTATCATGCAGTGACTTCTTAACTTCCATACTCACCTCCCTATTTCTCATCACTGCTTTCAGAGTACCAACAACCCTCCTTCCCTGCTGTACCTTTTCACGCACTTCATCCCCCAAAGTTCCATCCTTACTCATCACACTACCCAAGTACTTGAATGCACTCACATTCTCCATATCCTCACCATCCAACCTCACTGTACATTCTGTGACTTCATTGCTCTCAAACACCATAACTTTACTTTTATTTACATTAACTTTCAGCTTCCTCCTCCTACACACTGTCCCAAATTCATTCACCAAACCTTGCAACTCCCATTCATCTTCACTCAACATTACTGTATCATCAGCAAACAGCAACACCGGAATCTTCCAAATCTTACCCTCATTCATTAGAGCCACCCCCACATCCACAGCTCTACCTTGCACCTCCTTTACAACCCCATCCATGTATATATTAAACAGCCATGGAGACATCACACAACCCTGTTTCAGTCCCACATTGAGATCAAAGAACTCATTCAGCTCACCATCCACTCGCACCGTAGCCCTAGCTCCTTCGTACATACTCTTCACAGCACTCAACAATTTCCCCTCCACTCCATATATTCTTAATACCTTCCACATACCTTGCCTATCTATTCTGTCATAAGCTTTCTCCAAGTCCATGAAGGCAGCTTACACTTTCTTTCCCTTCTCTAGATACTTCTCCACTAAACATCTTAGAACAAATATCTGATCTACACACCCTTTTCCCTTCCTAAATCCTCCTTGTTCTTCACCAACTAGCTCCTCTGTCATATGCCTAACCCTATCAATGAGTATTCTACCATATATTTTACCAGTCACACTACGAAGGCAAATACCCCTATGGTTACCACATACTTCTCTCTAACCTTTTCCTCTGTATAAAGGAACAATTATATCTGATTTCCAGTCCTCTGGAACCCTTCCCTCTTCCCAAGCCAATCTACACAACTTCCATATCCACTCCACAACAATCTCACCTCCATACCTCAGCATTTCACCACACACTCCATCAATTCCTGGGGCCTTTCCCAACTTAATCTTCTTCATTGCTTCCACTACTTCCGCCCTACTGATCTCTTCCTCCCTCCTCTCATCTCTTCTTCTCCCAGCCATTCCCCAGCCACTTATACTTGCACTGCTCTCACTCTCTACATTCAACAAATCCTCAAAGTGCTCCTTCCATCTCCTCAATTTCTCTCTCTTCTCCACCAACAATCTATTATTCCTATCTTTCACTCTCCTACTATTTTCCCTTTCACACTGCCTTACTTTCTTTACCTCCTTCCAAAACAATTTCTTACTCTCCCTCCATTTCACACTCAGATTCTTCCCAAACTCTTCATCCAATTTCTTCTTACTCTCCTTCACCAATCTCTTCACCTCCCTTCTCCTGCTCACATATACCTCTCTCTTCTCACTCTCATCTCCCCTACCTCTGCTCGCTAACCATTCACTATATGCCTTCTTCTTTTGTTCCACAGCTCGTTTCACCTCATCATTCCACCATGCTGTCCCTTGCACACCCTTGCATCTCCTCCTTACTCCACAAACCACCTCACACGCTGCGCCTATCTCTTCCGTGAATATTTTACATACGTCTTCCACCCCTTCCATCTGCTCTAGCTCATACCTTCCCAATTTTTCTTCCACTATGCTCTTATACTCTGCCATTTTCTCACTATCTCGCAAATTCTCCACTCTTCTCACAGGAGCTGTTTCCTCCTGTCTTCCCCTTCGTCTCCTCAACCATTTTCTTTGCAGCTCTACCTTGGCCATCACTAAGTGATGGTCCGAGACTCCATTCCCCCACCCTCTCCACACTCTTGCATCCAACACTTGTCTCCTCATTCGCTCATCCACACACACGTAGTCTATCATTGCCTTTCGCTCAACAAGTTCACCATCCATCCTCCTCATTACTCTCCATGTATACCGGTGGATCATCTTGACGAAAATAGGTGTTGGATATTGTGTTTTATTATTATTATTATTATTATTATTATTTTATTTTTTTTTTATTTTTTGGGGGGTGAGATCTAGAAGGCTGACACTCCAAGACCGTTCGAGATAAAGCCTTGAAATTTCCAGCAGTGATGTATCTTGGTTGCAGGCTTCTTTTGGCACCATATTTTTTTCCTGGCATTAGCTTCCTCTGTGTTATTTTTTCAATCTTTACTCTCCTGCGCAGCCTAAACTACTGAATATATTGCTTTGCGAATGTTGCAGTATGTAGTGGTCAACATACACTAGTGCACCTGGATATTGATATTGAGATCCAACAAATACTTTCTGAGATATTGAGGAAAATCAAAACAGCCGGCTCATGCTTGAAAGTAGTAAATCGGAAAGTATTTTGCTGATTTTGACCAAACTCGGTGGAAGTGTAGTTTGTCAGGAGTGAACATGATTTGTACAGGAATGCCCTTGACCTTGATCTCTAGGTCACAGGTCAAAATCCATAAAAAACAGTCTTACCAAAATCCCTTAAGTCTATAATGATAACAAAAGTATTTTCATCTGGACTGTGGAGTTCTTTGAATACTGCTTCAGCAATTTCAGAGAAGAGCACTGGATATGGAGGCACAGGGAAGGAGGAGAGGACGACCCAAGATAAGGTGGAAAGATTGCATAGTGGCGGATACGAGAAGGGGGGGGGGGGGGGTCCGGATACCAAAGGGCAGGCGATGGAGGCGGGTGGAAGAGGCCCATCAAGAACAGCAATTATAAAGATGGATAAATAAAGCTGACGAAGAAGAAGAAGTTATCGTAATGTATCGGTTATTTTAAAAAGATGGGTAAATAAAGCTGACGAAGAAGAAGACGTTATATTATTATCAGTTATTTTAAAAAGATGGGTAAATAAAGCTGACAAAGAAGAAGTTATTACATTATTATCGGTTATTTTAAAAAGATGGGTAAATAAAGCTGACAAAAAAGAAGTTATTACATTATTATCGGTTATTTTAAAAAGATGGGTAAATAAAGCCGACAAAGACGAAGAATATATTATATTACTATAGGGTATTATTTTCACTCCCTTCCATTGTCTGCCTGTCCGTTAACAACTTTACACAAAAACTACTGGTGCGATTTTGACTGAAATTGCAGGGATGATGGGCTAAGACCTTCTGATCACCCGATTAAATTTTAGGTCGTTGGGTCATTAGATCGGGATTATTTATTTTTCTTTTCAGGGAAGCCATCAGCTGCTGTGGATGAGGCTGTGATAAAGAAACAGATGATGCCTGGAGGCGGCTTGGTCGGTAAGTACTACAGCATTTATATAAGTACTACAGCATTTATATAAGTACTACAGCATTTATATTAGTACTACAGCATTTATATTAGTACTACAGCATTTATATTAGTACTACAGCATTTATATAAGTACTATAACATTTTAATAAGTACTACAGCATTTATATAAGTACTACAGCATTTATATAAGTACTACAACATTTATATTAGTACTACAGCAAGAGTGAGAGCAGTGGAAATGAGTTATTAAAGAGGAGCCTGTGGAGTCACGTGGAGAGACAGGCTGACGAATGAGGATATAAAGGAGCGTTGTGGTGTGGATGTGGATGTGATAGGAAGCGTTATGAGGAACACACTGAGGTGGTTTGGCCATGTGGAGAGGATGGAGGGTGAAAGACTGACGAAGAGAGTGTATGTGAGTGAGGTGGAGGGGGAAAGAGGGAGGGGGAGGCCGAGGATGAGATGGAGGGATGGGGTGGAGAGGTATATGAGAGAGGGGGGTGTGAGTTGGGAGCAGGGCAGTGAAATGGCAGGGGACAGGGCGACTTGGAGGCGATTTGTTTGTGGCCACCCCAAACGGGATTGAGGCGTCTGGCAATAGATAGATAGATAGACTACAGCATTTATGTAAGTACTACAGCATTTATATAAGCACTACAGTATTTATATAAGTACTACAGCATTTATATAAGTACTACAGAATTTATATAAGTATTACAGCATTTATATAAGTACTACAGAATTTGTATAAGTATTACAGCATTTATATAAGTACTACAGCATTTATATAAGTACTACAGCATTTATATAAGTATTACAGCATTTATATAAGTATTACAGCATTTATATAAGTATTACAGCATTTATATAAGTATTACAGCATTTATATAAGTATTACAGCATTTACATAAGTACTACAGCATTTATAAAAGGGCGACATGGAGGAGAGTTGTTTGTGGCCTGCCCTTACGGAATTAAGGCGTCTGGAGATAGATATCGACAACGCTGAATACACGAAAAATTGCCTGATGGAGTGGAGTAAATGAGATTGAGAGAGAATTATTATTATTATTATTATCACTATTATTATTATCATTAGTGATAGGTGGGGGCGCTCACCATCCACTCACTCGATGTATTGCTGCTCTGGGGTGTCTGCCCTTTCCTCTCTTCCATCCTTGCTTCCTTCCATCCTTTTCAGTCTTTCTATCCTTCATTCTTTCCTTGTCCTTCTGCCTACGGGTGACTTTACACACCCTCTTCTGTCTTTCTTTCCTTTTCCTTCTGCCTGTGGGTGACTCTACACTGAGTGACAAGCCAAATGGTTTCCTGTACACCAGGAAACCATTTACTACGCTGGGTGGTAACCATATAACCAAATTTTGGCACCTGGTGGTTTAGTGGGTAATTATTGCGCTCCAATCGGATTGAGCCGGTGAAGGTTTATATTCAAGAGATGGTTGGACTTGATTGCTCATGTAATTCCACTCAGGGATGAGTGAGGCTGGTCACTCTCATCTTAAATGAAGGGACCAACTGCCTAGCCCCAGGCTACGACCCTCCTCTTGGGGCAATGTAGGATTGGATGATGGATGGATTATTATTATCATTATCTTCCCTGTCACGTCTTATTGCTTTTCCTTCTGTTACAGGTGGCTTTACATTGAGTGACAAGCCAAGTGGTTTCCTGTAAGCCAGGAGACCATTTACAACGCTGGGTGGTAACCATTTAACCAAACCATACGTGCTCCCTACGTGTCAAGTGGGTTGGTGCAGGGTTAGTGCCCCTCCCTGTAAAACAAATAACTCAGAGTCAAATGGCCACCCCTTAAGGGATTATGGCGTCTGGCAATAGATAGATAGATAATTATTATCATTATCGCTATTATTATTATTATCATTTTTATTATAATTATTATTATTATTATTATCATTTTTATTATCATTCTTCTTATTATTATTATTATCATTATTATTTTTAGGAAAGGCATCAGCTGCCGTGGATGAGGTTGTGGTAAAGAAACAGATGATGCCTGGAGGCGGCTTGGTCGGTAAGTACTACAGCATTTATATAAGTACTACAGCATTTATATAAGTACTACAGCATTTATATACGTACTACAGCATTTATATAAGTACTACACCATTAATATAAGTACTACAGCACTTACATAAGTACTACAACATTTACGTAAGTACTACAGCATTTATATAAGTACTACAGCATTTACATAAGTACTACAGCATTTACATAAGTACTACAGCATTTATATAAGTACTACAGCATGAATATAAGTACTACAGCATTTATATAGGTACTACAGCATTTATATAAGTACTACAGCATTTACATAAGTACTGCAGCATTTACATAAGTACTACAGCATGAATATAAGTACTACAGCATTTATATAACTACTATAGCATTGATATAAGTACTACAGCATTTATATAAGTACTACAGCATATATATATAAGTACTACAGCATTTATATAAGTACTACAGCATTTATATAAGTACTACAGCATTTATATAAGTACTACAGCATTTATATAAGTAATACTGCATTCATATAAGTACTACAGCATTTATATAAGTACTACAGCATTTATATACTGTAGGCCTATGTAGTACAGCATTTATATAAGTACTACAGCATTTATATACTGTATGTACTACAGCATTTATATAAGTACTACAGCATTTGTATACTGTATGTACTACAGCATTTATATAAGTACTACAGCATTTATAATAATCGTGTCGAGGCAGATAACCAACTCAGAATTATCTAGGATGGTCTAAAAACAGCGCTTCACAGAAAACTCATTCGCTGGTATCGTGTGTTGCGGCTCAGTCTGCTGGTGTGGGCGTGGATGCGGTAGTAGGAAATAAACACATGATGCAGGGTAGATACTGATAACGCGAAGAAAAATATATAATACAACATAGATTAAATATATAATACAAGATAGATTAAATATATCATACAAGAAAGATATTGAGGTGGTTTGGCCATGTGGAGAGGATGGAGTGTGAGAGACTGACGAGAAGAGTGTTTGTGAGTGAGGTGGAGGCCAAGGATGAGATGGAGGGATCGAGTGGAGGTATATGAGAGAGAGGGGTGTGAGCTGAGAGCAGGACAGTGAAATGGCCGGGGACAGGGCGACATGGAGGCGAGTTGTTTGTGGCCAGCCCTTACGGAATTAAGGCGTCTGGAGATAGATATTGATAACGCTGAATACACGAAAAATCGCCTGATGGAGTGGATTAAATGAGATTGAGAGAGAATTATTATTATTATTATTATTATTATCACTATTATTATTATCATTAGTGATAGGTGGGGGCGCTCACCATCCACTCACTCGATGTATTGCTGGTCTTGGGTGTCTGCCCTTTCCTCTCTTCCACCCTTGCTTCCTTCCATCCTCTTCTGTCTTTCTATCCTTCATTCTTTCCTTGTCCTTCTGCCTACGGGTGACTTTACACTCCCTCTTCTGTCTTTCTTTCCTTTTCCTTCTGCCTGTGGGTGACTCTACACTGAGTGACAAGCCAAATGGTTTCCTGTACACCAGGAAACCATTTACTACGCTGGGTGGTAACCATATAACCAAATTTTGGCACCTGGTGGTTTAGTGGGAAATTATTGCGCTCCAATCGGATTGAGCCGGTGAAGGTTTATATCCAAGAGATGGTTGGACTTGATTGCTCATGTAATGCCACTCAAGGATGAGTGAGGCTGGTCACTCTCATCTTAAATGTAGGGACCAACTGCCTAGCCCCGGGCTACGACCCTCCTCTTGGGGCAATGTAGGATTGGATGATGGATGGATTATTATTATTATTATCTTTCCTGTCACGTCTTATTGCTTTTCCTTCTGTTACAGGTGGCTTTACATTGAGTGACAAGCCAAGTGGTTTCCTGTAAGCCAGGATACCATTTACAACGCTGGGTGGTAACCATATAACCAAACCATACGTGCTCCCATACGTGTCAAGTGGGTTGCTGGAGGGTTAGTGCCCCTCCCTGTAAAACAAATAACTCAGAGTCAAATGGCCACCCCTTAAGGGATTATGGCGTCTGGCAATAAATAGATAGATAATTATTATCATTATTACTATTATTATTATTATCATTATTATTATCATTATTATTATCATTTTATTATCATTCTTATTATCATTATTATCATTATTATTTTTAGAGAAGGCATCAGCTGCCGTGGATGAGGTTGTGGTAAAGAAACAGATGATGCCTGGAGGCGGCTTGGTCGGTAAGTACTACAGCATTTATATAAGTACTACAGCATTTATATAAGTACTACAGCATTTATATACGTACTACAGCATTTATATACGTACTACAGCATTTATATACGTACTACAGCATTTATATACTGTATGTACTACAGCATTTATATAAGTACTACAGCATTTATATAAGTACTACAGCATTTATATAAGTACTACAGCATTTAAATAAGTACTACAGCATTTATATAAGTACTACAGCATTTATATCAGTACTACAGCATTTATATCAGTACTACAACATTTATATCAGTACTACAGCATTTATATAAGTACTACAGCATTTATATAAGTACTACAACATTTATATAAGTACTACAGCATTTATATAAGTACTACACCATTAATATAAGTACTACACCATTAATATAAGTACTACAGCATTTGTATAATTACTACAGCATTTATATAAGTACTACAGCATTTATATAAATACTACGGCATTTATATAAGTACTACAGCATTTATATAAGTATTACGGCATTTATATAAGTACTACAGCATTTATATAAGTACTACACCATTAATATAAGTACTACAGCATTTGTATAATTACTACAGCATTTATATAAGTATTACAGCATTTATATAAGTACTAAAGCATTTATATAAGTACCACAGCATTTACATAAGTACAACAGCATTTATATAAGTACTACAGCATTTATATAAGTACTACAGCATTTATATCAATACCACAGCATTTATATAAGTACTACAGCATTTATATAAGTACTACAGTATTTTTATAAGTACCACAGCATTTACATAAGTACTACAGCATTTATATAAGTACTACAACATTTATATAAGTACTACAGCATTTATATAAGTACTACAGCAATTATATAAGTACTACAGCATTTATATAAGTACTACAGCATTTATATAAGTACTACAGGGTTTATATAAGTACTACAGCATTTATGTAAGTACTACAGCATTTATATACTGTATGTACTACAGCATTTATATAAGTACTACAGCATTTGTATACTGTATGTACTACAGCATTTATATAAGTACTACAGCATTTATAATAATCGTGTCAAGGCAGATAACCAACTCAGAATTATCTAGGATGGTCTAAAAGTAGCGCTTCACAGAAAACTCATTCGCTGGTATCGTGTGTTGCGGCTCAGTCTGCTGGTGTGGGCGTGGATGCGGTAGTAGGAAATAAACACATGATGCAGGGTAGATACTGATAACGCGAAGAAAAATATATAATACAAGATAGATTAAATATATCATACAAGATAGATATTGAGGTGGTTTGGCCATGTGGAGAGGATGGAGAGTGAGAGACTGACGAGAAGAGTATTTGTGAGTGAGGTGGAGGCCAAGGATGAGATGGAGGGATCGAGTGGAGGTATATGAGAGAGGGGGGTGTGAGCTGAGAGCAGGGCAGTAAAATGGCGGGGGACAGGGCGACATGGAGGCGAGTTGTTTCTGGCCAGCCCTTACGGAATTAAGGCGTCTGGAGATAGATATCGATAACGCTGAATACACGAAAAATCGCCTGATGGAGCGGATTAAATGAGATTGAGAGAGAATTATTATTATTATTATTATTATCACTATTATTTTTATCATTAGTGATAGGTGTGGGCGCTCACCATCCACTCACTCGATGTATTGCTCCTCTTGGGTGTCTGCCCTTTCCTCTCTTCCATCCTTGCTTCCTTCCATCCTCTTCAGTCTTTCTATCCTTCATTCTTTCCTTGTCCTTCTGCCTACGGGTGACTTTACACTCCCTCTTCTGTCTTTCTTTCCTTTTCCTTCTGCCTGTGGGTGACTCTACACTGAGTGACAAGCCAAATGGTTTCCTGTACACCAGGAAACCATTTACTACGCTGGGTGGTAACCATATAACTAAATTTTGGCACCTGGTGGTTTAGTGGGTAATTATTGCGCTCCAATCGGATTGAGCCGGTGAAGGTTTATATCCAAGAGACGGTTGGGGTAGATTGCTCATGTAATGCCACTCAGGGATGAGTGAGGCTGGTCACTTTCATCTTAAATGTAGGGACCAACTGCCTAGCCTCGGGCTCCGACGCTGCTCTTGGGGCAATGTAGGATTGGATGATGGATGGATTATTATTATTATTATCTTTCCTGTCACGTCTTATTGCTTTTCCTTCTGTTACAGGTGGCTTTACATTGAGTGACAAGCCAAGTGGTTTCCTGTAAGCCAGGAGACGATTTACAACGCTGGGTGGTAACCATATAACCAAACCATACGTGCTCCCATACGTGTCAAGTGGGTTGGTGGAGGGTTAGTGCCCCTCCCCGTAAAACAAATAACTCAGAGTCAAATGGCCACCCCTTAAGGGATTATGGCGTCTGGCAATAGATAGATAGATAATTATTATCATTATTACTATTATTATTCTTATCATTATTATTATTATTATTATTATTATCATTTTATTATCATTATTATTATTATTATTATCATTATTATTTTTAGGGAAGGCATCAGCTGCCGTGGATGAGGTTGTGGTAAAGAAACAGATGATGCCTGGAGGCGGCTTGGTCGGTAAGTACTACAGCATTTATATAAGTACTACAACATTTATATAAGTACTACAGCATTTATATAACTACTACAGCATTTATATAAGTACTACAGCATTTATATAAGTACTACAGCATGTATATAAGTACTACAGAAATTTATATAGGTACTACAACATTTATATAAGTACTACAGCATTTATATAAGTACTACAGCATGTATATAAATACTACAGCATTTATATAAGTACTACAGCATTTATATAAGTACTACAGCATCTATATAAGTACTACAGCATTTATATACGTACTACAGCATTTATATACTGTATGTACTACAGCATTTATATACTGTATGTACTACAGCATTTATATAAGTACTACAACATTTATATAAGTACTACAGCATTTATATACTGTATGTACTACAGCATTTATATACTGTATGAACTACAGCATTTATATACTGTATGTACTACAGCATTTATATAAGTATTACAGCATTTATATAAGTATTACAGCATTTATATAAGTACTACAGCATTTATATAAGTACTACAGCATTTATATAAGTATTACAGCATTTATGTAAGTACTACAGCATTTATATAAGTACTACAGCATTAATATAAGTACTACAGCATTTATATCAATACCACAGCATTTATATAAGTACTACAGCATTTATATAAGTACTACAATATTTTTATAGGTACCACAGCATTTACATAAGTACTACAGCATTTATATAAGTACTACAACATTTATATAAGTACTACAGCATTTATATAAGTACTACAGCAATTATATAAGTACTACAGCATTTATATAAGAACTACAGCATTTATATAAGTACTACAGCGTTTATATAAGTACTACAGCATTTATATAAGTACTACAGCATTTATATACTGTATGTACTACAGCATTTATATAAGTACTACAGCATTTATATACTGTATGTACTACAGCATTTATATAAGTACTACAGCATTTATAATAATCGTGTCGAGGCAGATAACCAACTCAGAATTATCTAGGATGGTCTAAAAATAGCGCTTCACAGAAAACTCATTCGCTGGTATCGTGTGTTGCGGCTCAGTCTGCTGGTGTGGGCGTGGATGCGGTAGTAGGAAATAAACACATGATGCAGGGTAGATACTGATAACGCGAAGAAAAATATATAATACAACATAGATTAAATATATAATACAAGATAGATATTGAGGTGGTTTGGCCATGTGGAGAGGATGGAGAGTGAGAGACTGACGAGAAGAGTGTTTGTGAGTGAGGTGGAGGCCAAGGATGAGATGGAGGGATCGAGCGGAGGTATGTGAGAGAGGGAGGTGTGAGCTGAGAGCAGGGCAGTGAAATGGCGGGGTACAAGGCGACATGGAGGCGAGTTGTTTGTGGCCAGCCCTTACGGAATTAAGGCGTCTGGAGATAGATATCGATAACGCTGAATACACGAAAAATCGCCTGATGGAGTGGATTAAATGAGATTGAGAAAGAATTATTATTATTATTATTATTATTATTATTATTATTATCATTATAATTATTATTATTATCATTATTATTATCATTATTATTTTTAGGGAAGGCATCAGCTGCCGTGGATGAGGTTGTGGTAAAGAAACAGATGATGCCTGGACGCGGCTTGGTCGGTAAGTACTACAGCATTTATATACTGTATGTACTACAGCATTTATATAAGTACTACAGCATTTACACAAGTACTACAGCATTTATATAAGTACTACAGCATTAATATAAGTACTACAGCATTTGTATAAGTACTACAGCATTGATATAAGTACTACAGCATTTATATAAGTACTACAGCATTTATATAAGTACTACAGCAATTATATAAGGACTACAGCAATTATATTAGTACTACAGCATTTATATAAGTAGTACAGCAATTATATAATTACTAAAACATTTTAATAACTACTACAGCATTCATATAAATACTACAGCATTTATATAAGTACTACAACATTTATATAAGTACTGCAGCATTTATATAAGTACTACAGCATTTATATAAGTACTACAGCATTTATATAAGTACTACAACATTTTAATAAGTACTACAGCATTTATATAAGTACTACAGCATTTATATAAGTACTACAACATTTATATTAGTACTACAGCATTTATATAAGTACTACAGCATTGATATAAGTACTACAGCATTGATATACGTACTACAGCAAGAGTGAGAGCAGTGGAAATGAGTTATTTAAGAGGAGCCTGTGGAGTCACATGGAGAGACAGGCTGACGAATGAGGATATAAAGGAGCGTTGTGGTGTGGATGTGGATGTGATAGGAAGCATTATGAGGAACACACTGAGGTGGTTTGGCCATGTGGAGAGGATGGAGGGTGAAAGACTGACGAAGAGAGTGTATGTGAGTGAGGTGGAGGGGGAAAGAGGGAGGGGGAGGCCGAGGATGAGATGGAGGGATGGGGTGGAGAGGTATATGAGAGAGGGGGGTGTGAGTTGGGAACAGGGCAGTGAAATGGCGGGGTACAAGGCGACATGGAGGAGAGTTGTTTGTGGCCAGCCCTTACGGAATTAAGGCGTCTGGAGATAGATAAAGATAACGCTGAATACACGAAAAATCGCCTGATGGAGTGGATTAAATGAGATTGAGAGAGAATTATTATTATTATTATTATTATTATTATTATTATTATTATCATTATTATAATTATAATTATTATTATTATCATTATTATTATCATTATTATTTTTAGGGAAGGCATCAGCTGCCGTGGATGAGGTTGTGGTAAAGAAACAGATGATGCCTGGAAGCGGCTTGGTCGGTAAGTACTACAGCATTTATATAAGTACTACAGCATTTATATACTGTATGTACTAAAGCATTTATATAAGTACTACAGCATTTACATAAGTACTAGAGCATTTATATAAGTACTACAGCATTAATATAAGTACTACAGCATTTGTATAAGTACTACAGCATTGATATAAGTACTACAGCATTTATATAAGTACTACAGCAATTATATAAGGACTACAGCATTTATATTACTATGACAGCATTTATATAAGTACCAAAACATTTTAATAACTACTACAGCATTCATATAAGTACTACAGCATTTATATAAGTACTACAACATTTATATAAGTACTACAGCATTTATATAAGTACTACAGCATTTATATAAGTACTACAACATTTATATAAGTACTACAACATTTATATAAGTACTACAGCATTTATATAAGTACTACAGCATTTATATAAGTACTACAGCATTTATATAAGTACTACAACATTTTAATAAGTACTACAGCATTTATATAAGTACTACAGCATTTATATAAGTACTACAACATTTATATTAGTACTACAGCATTTATATAAGTACTACAGCATTTATATAAGTACTACAGCATTTATATACGTACTACAGCAAGAGTGAGAGCAGTGGAAATGAGTTATTTAAGAGGAGCCTGTGGAGTCACATGGAGAGACAGGCTGACGAATGAGGATATAAAGGAGCGTTGTGGTGTGGATGTGGATGTGATAGGAAGCATTATGAGGAACACACTGAGGTGGTTTGGCCATGTGGAGAGGATGGAGGGTGAAAGACTGACGAAGAGAGTGTATGTGAGTGAGGTGGAGGGGGAAAGAGGGAGGGGGAGGCCGAGGATGAGATGGAGGGATGGGGTGGAGAGGTATATGAGAGAGGGGGGTGTGAGTTGGGAACAGGGCAGTGAAATGGCGGGGGACAGGGCGACTTGGAGGCGATTAGTTTGTGGCCACCCCAAACGGGATTGAGGCGTCTAGCAATAGATAGATAGATAGACTACAGCATTTATATAAGTACTATGGCATTTATATAAGCACTACAGCATTTATATAAGTACTAAAGGATTTATATAAGTATTACAGCATTTATATAAGTACTACAGAATTTCTATAAGTATTACAGCATTCATATAAGCACTACAGCATTTACATAAGTACTACAGCATTTATAAGTACTACAGCATTTATAAAAGGGCGACATGGAGGAGAGTTGTTTGTGGCCAGCCCTTACGGAATTAAGGCGTCTGGAGATAGATATCGATAACGCTGAATACACGAAAAATTGCCTGATGGAGTGTAGTAAATGAGATTGAGAGAGAATTATTATTATTATTATTATTATTATCATCACTATTATTATTATCATTAGTAATAGGTGGGGGGCTCACCATCCACTCACTCGATGTATTGCTGCTCTGGGGTGTCTGCCCTTTCCTCTCTTCCATCCTTGCTTCCTTCCATCCTCTTCTGTCTTTCTATCCTTCATTCTTTCCTTGTCCTTCTGCCTACGGGTGACTTTACACTCCCTCTTCTGTCTTTCTTTCCTTTTCCTTCTGCCTGTGGGTGACTCTACACTGAGTGACAAGCCAAATGGTTTCCTGTACACCAGGAAACCATTTACTACGCTGGGTGGTAACCATATAACCAAATTTTGGCACCTGGTGGTTTAGTGGGTAATTATTGCGCTCCAATCGGATTGAGCCGGTGAAGGTTTATATCCAAGAGATGGTTGGAGTTGATTGCTCATGTAATGCCACTCAGGGATGAGTGAGGCTGGTCACTCTCATCTTAAATGTAGGGAGCAACTGCCTAGCCCCGGGCTACGACCCTCCTCTTGGGGCAATGTAGGATTGGATGATGGATGGATTATTATTATTATTATCTTTCCTGTCACTTCTTATTGCTTTTCCTTCTGTTACAGGTGGCTTTACATTGAGTGACAAGCCAAGTGGTTTTCTGTAAGCCAGGAGACCATTTACAACGCTGGGTGGTAACCATATAACCAAACCATATGTGCTCCCTACGTGTCAAGTGGGTTGGTGAAGGGTTAGTGCCCCTCCCTGTAAAACAAATAACTCAGAGTCAAATGGCCACCCCTTAAGGGATTATGGCGTCTGGCAATAGATAGATAGATAATTATTATTATTATTACTATTATTATTATTATCATTTTTATTATTATTATCATTATCATTTTAATTATTATTATTATTATTATTATTATTATTATTATTATCATTATTATCATTTTTATTATCATTCTTATTATTATTATTATCATTATTATTTTTAGGGAAGGCATCAGCTGCCGCGGATGAGGTTGTGGTAAAGAAACAGATGATGCCTGGAGGCGGCTTGGTCGGTAAGTACTACAGCATTTATATAAGTACTACAGCATTTGTATAAGTACTACAGCATTTATATAAGTACTACACCATTAACATAAGTACTACAGCATTTGTATAAGTACTACAGCATTGATATAAATACCACAGCATTGATATAAATACTACAGCATTGATATAAGTACTACAGTATTGATATAAGTACTACAGCATTTATATAAGTACAACACCATTGATATAAGTACTACAGCATTGATATAAGTACTACAGCATTGATATAAGTACTACAGCATTGATATAAGTACTACAGCATTGATATAAGTACTACAGCATTGATATAAGTACAACAGCATTGATATAAGTACTACAGCATTTATATGAGTACTACAGCATTTATATAAGTACTACAGCATTGATATAAGTACTACAGCATTTATATAAGTACATCAGCATTTATATAAGTACTACAGCATTTATATAAGTACTACAGCGTTTATATAAGTACTACATCATTTATATAAGTACTACAGCATTTATAATAATCGTGTCGAGGCAGACAACCAACTCAGAATTATCTAGGATGGTCTAAAAATAGCGCTTCACAGAAAACTCATTCGCTGGTATCGTGTCTTGCGGCTCAGTCTGCTGGTGTGGGCGTGGATGCGGTAGTAGGAAATAAACACATGATGCAGGGTAGATACTGATAACGCGAAGAAAAATATATAATACAAGATAGATTAAATATATCATACAAGATAGATATTGAGGTGGTTTGGCCATGTGGAGAGGATGGAGAGTGAGAGACTGACGAGAAGAGTGTTTGTGAGTGTGGTGGAGGCCAAGGATGAGATGGAGAGATCGAGTGGAGGTATATGAGAGAGGGGGGTGTGAGCTGAGAGCAGGGCAGTGAAATGGCGGCGGACAGGGCGACATGGAGGCGAGTTGTTTGTGGCCAGCCCTTACGGAATTAAGGCGTCTGGAGATAGATATCGATAACGCTGAATACACGAAAAATCGCCTGATGGAGTGGATTAAATGAGACTGAGAGAGAATGATTATTATTATTATTATTATTATTATCACTATTATTATTATCATTAGTGATAGGTGGGGGCGCTCACCATCCACTCACTCGATGCATTGCTGCTCTTGGGTGTCTGCCCTTTCCTCTCTTCCATCCTTGCTTCCTTCGATCCTCTTCTGTCTTTCTATCCTTCATTCTTTCCTTGTCCTTCTGCCTACGGGTGACTTTACACTCCCTCTTCTGTCTTTCTTTCCTTTTCCTTCTGCCTGTGGGTGACTCTACACTGAGTGACAAGCCAAATGGTTTCCTGTACACCAGGAAACCATTTACTACGCTGGGTGGTAACCATATAACCAAATTTTGGCACCTGGTGATTTAGCGGGTAATTATTGCGCTCCAATCGGATTGAGCCGGTGAAGGTTTATATCCAAGAGATGGTTGGACTTGATTGCTCATATAATGCCACTCAAGGATGAGTGAGGCTGGTCACTCTCATCTTAAATGTAGGGACCAACTGCCTAGCCCCGGGCTACGACCCTCCTCTTGGGGCAATGTAGGATTCGATGATGGATGGATTATTATTATTATTATCTTCCCTGTCACGTCTTATTGCTTTTCCTTCTGTTACAGGTGGCTTTACATTGAGTGACAAGCCAAGTGGTTTCCTGTAAGCCAGGAGACCATTTACAACGCTGGGTGGTAACCATATAACCAAACCATACGTGCTCCCTACGTGTCATGTGGGTTGGTGCAGGGTTAGTGCCCCTCCCTGTAAAACAAATAACTCAGAGTCAAATGGCCACCCCTTAAGGGATTATGGCGTCTGGCAATAGATAGATAGATAATTATTATCAGTATCACTATTATTATTATTATCATTTTTATTAATATTATTATTATTATTATTATTATCATTTTTATTATCATTCTTATTATTATTATTATTATCATCATTATTATTTTTAGGAAAGGCATCAGCTGCCGTGGATGAGGTTGTGGTAAAGAAACAGATGATGCCTGGAGGCGGCTTGGTCGGTAAGTACTACAGCATTTATATAAGTACTACAGCATTTATATACTGCATGTACTACAGCATTTATATAAGTACTACAGCATTTATAATAATCGTGTCGAGGCAGACAACCAACTCAGAATTATCTAGGATGGTCTAAAAATAGCGCTTCACAGAAAACTCATTCGCTGGTATCGTGTGTTGCGGCTCAGTCTGCTGGTGTGGGCGTGGATGCGGTAGTAGGAAATAAACACATGATGCAGGGTAGATACTGATAGCGCGAAGAAAAATATATAATACAAGATAGATTAAATATATCATACAAGATAGATATTGAGTTGGTTTGGCCATGTGGAGAGGATGGAGAGTGAGAGACTGACGAGAAGAGTGTTTGTGAGTGAGATGGAGGCCAAGGATGAGATGGAGGGATCGAGTGGAGGTATATGAGAGAGGGGGGTGTGAGCTGAGAGCAGGGCAGTGAAATGGCGGGGGACAGGGCGACATGGAGGCGAGTTGTTTGTGGCCAGCCCTTACGGAATTAAGGCGTCTGGAGATAGATATTGATAACGCTGAATACACGAAAAATCGCCTGATGGAGTGGATTAAATGAGATTGAGAGAGAATTATTATTATTATTATAATTATTATCACTATTATTATTATCATTAGTGATAGGTGGGGGCGCTCACCATCCACTCACTCGATGTATTGCTGCTCTTGGATGTCTGCCCTTTCCTCTCTTCCATCCTTGCTTCCTTCAATCCTCTTCTGTCTTTCTATCCTTCATTCTTTCCTTGTCCTTCTGCCTACGGGTGACTTTACACTCCCTCTTCTGTCTTTCTTTCCTTTTCCTTCTGCCTGTGGGTGACTCTACACTGAATGACAAGCCAAATGGTTTCCTGTACACCAGGAAACCATTTACTACGCTGGGTGGTAACCATATAACCAAATTTTGGCACCTGGTGGTTTAGTGGGAAATTATTGCGCTCCAATCGGATTGAGCCGGTGAAGGTTTATATCCAAGAGACGGTTGGGGTAGATTGCTCATGTAATGCCACTCAGGGATGAGTGAGGCTGGTCACTCTCATCTTAAATGTAGGGACCAACTGCCTAGCCTCGGGCTACGACCCTCCTCTTGGGGCAATGTAGGATTGGATGATGGATGGATTATTATTATTATTATCTTCCCTGTCACGTCTTATTGCTTTTCCTTCTGTTACAGGTGGCTTTACACTGAGTGACAAGCCAAGTGGTTTCCTGTAAGCCAGGAGACCATTTACAACGCTGGGTGGTAACCATATAACCAAACCATATGTGCTCCCATACGTGTCAAGTGGGTTGGTGGAGAGTTAGTGCCCCTCCCTGTAAAACAAATCACTCAGAGTCAAATGGCCACCCCTTAAGGGATTATGGCGTCTGGCAATAGATAGATAGATAATTATTATCATTATTACTATTATTATTATTATCATTATTATTATCATTATTATTATCATTTTATTATCATTCTTATTATTATTATTATCATTATTATTTTTAGGGAAGGCATCAGCTGCCGTGGATGAGGTTGTGGTAAAGAAACAGATGATGCCTGGAGGCGGCTTGGTCGGTAAGTACTACAGCATTTATATAAGTACTACAGCATTTATATAAGTACTACAGCATTTATATACGTACTACAGCATTTATATACGAACTACAGCATTTATATACTGTATGTACTACAGCATTTATATAAGTACTACAGCATTTATATAAGTACTACAACATTTAAATAAGTACTACAGCATTAATATAAGTACTACAGCATTTATATAAGTACTACAGCATTTATATCAGTACTACAACATTTATATAAGCACTACAGCATTTATATAAGTACTACAGCATTTATATAAGTACTACAACATTTATATAAGTACTACAACATTTATATACTGTATGTACTACAACATTTATATAAGTACTACAGCATTTATATAAGTATTACAGCATTTATATAAGTACTACAGCATTTATATAAGTATTACAGCATTTATATAAGTACTAAAGCATTTATATAAGTACCACAGCATTTACATAAGTACTACACCATTTATATAAGTACTACACCATTTATATAAGTACTACAGCATTTATATAAGTACTACAGCATTTATATCAATACCACAGCATTTATATAAGTACTACAGCATTTATATAAGTACTACAGTATTTTTATAAGTACCACAGCATTTACATAAGTACTACAGCATTTATATAAGTACTGCAACATTTATATAAGTACTACAGCATTTATATAAGTACTACAGCAATTATATAAGTACTACAGCATTTATATAAGTACTACAGCATTTATATAAGTACTACAGCGTTTATATAAGTACGACAGCATTTATATAAGTACTACAGCATTTATATATTGTATGTACTACAGCATTTGTATAAGTACTACAGCATTTATATACTGTATGTACTACAGCATTTATATAAGTACTACAGCATTTATAATAATCGTGTCAAGGCAGATAACCAACTCAGAATTATCTAGGATGGTCTAAAAATAGCGCTTCACAGAAAACTCATTCGCTGGTATCGTGTGTTGCGGCTCAGTCTGCTGGTGTGGGCGTGGATGCGGTAGTAGGAAATAAACACATGATGCAGGGTAGATACTGATAACGCGAAGAAAAATATATAATACAAGATAGATTAAATATATCATACAAGATAGATATTGAGGTGGTTTGGCCATGTGGAGAGGATGGAGAGTGAGAGACTGACGAGAAGAGTGTTTGTGAGTGAGGTGGAGGCCAAGGATGAGATGGAGGGATCGAGTGGAGGTATATGAGAGAGGGGGGTGTGAGCTGAGAGCAGGGCAGTGAAATGGCGGCGGACAGGGCGACATGGAGGCGAGTTGTTTGTGGCCAGCCCTTACGGAATTAAGGCGTCTGGAGATAGATATCGATAACGCTGAATACACGAAAAATCGCCTGATGGAGTGGATTAAATGAGATTGAGAGAGAATTATTATTATTATTATTATTATTATTATTATCACTATTATTATTATCATTAGTGATAGGTGGGGGCGCTCACCATCCACTCACTCGATGTATTGCTGCTCTTGGGTGTCTGCCCTTTCCTCTCTTCCATCCTTGCTTCCTTCCATCCTCTTCTGTCTTTCTATCCTTCATTCTTTCCTTGTCCTTCTGCCTACGGGTGACTTTACACTCCCTCTTCTGTCTTTCTTTCCTTTTCCTTCTGCCTGTGGGTGACTCTACACTGAGTGACAAGCCAAATGGTTTCCTGTACACCAGGAAACCATTTACTACGCTGGGTGGTAACCATATAACCAAATTTTGGCACCTGGTGGTTTAGTGGGAAATTATTGCGCTCCAATCGGATTGAGCCGGTGAAGGTTTATATTCAAGAGATGGTTGGACTTGATTGCTCATGTAATGCCACTCAGGGATGAGTGAGGCTGGTCACTCTCATCTTAAATGTAGGGACCAACTGCCTAGCCCCGGGCTACGACCCTCCTCTTGGGGCAATGTAGGATTGGATGATGGATGGATTATTATTATTATTATCTTTCCTGTCACGTCTTATTGCTTTTCCTTCTGTTACAGGTGGCTTTACATTGAGTGACAAGCCAAGTGGTTTCCTGTAAGCCAGGAGACCATTTACAACGCTGGGTGGTAACCATATAACCAAACCTTACGTGCTTCCTACGTGTCAAGTGGGTTGGTGGAGAGTTAGTGCCCCTCCCTGTAAAACAAATAACTCAGAGTCAAATGGCCACCCCTTAAGGGATTATGGCGTCTGGCAATAAATAGATAGATAATTATTATCATTATTACTATTATTATTATTATCATTTTTATTATTATTATTATTATTATTATTATTATTATCATTTTTATTATCATTCTTATTATTATTATTATTATTATTATTATTATTTTTATTATCATTCTTATTATTATTATTATAATTATTATTTTTAGGGAAGGCATCAGCTGCCGTGGATGAGGTTGTGGTAAAGAAACAGATGATGCCTGGAGGCGGCTTGGTCGGTAAGTACTACAGCATTTATATAAGTACTACAGCATTTATATAAGTACCACAGCATTTATATAAGTACTACAGCAATTATATTAGTACTACAGCATTTATATAAGTACTACAGCATTTATATAAGTACTACAGCAATTATATAAGTACTACAGCAATTATATAAGTACTACAACATTTTAATAAGTACTACAGCATTTATATAAGTACTACAGCGTTTATATAAGTACTACAACATTTATATAAGTACTACAGCATTTATATAAGTACTACAGCATTTATATAAGTACTACAGCATTTATATAAGTACTACAACATTTTAATAAGTACTACAGCATTTATAGAAGTACTGCAGCATTTATATAAGTACTACAACATTTATATTAGTACTACAGCATTTATATAAGTACTACAGCATTTATATAAGCACTACAACATTTATATTAGTACTACAGCAACAGTGAGAGCAGTGGAAATGAGTTATTTAAGAGGAGCCTGTGGAGTCACATGGAGAGACAGGCTGACGAATGAGGATATAAAGGAGCGTTGTGGTGTGGATGTGGATGTGATAGGAAGCATTATAAGGAACACACTGAGATGGTTTGGCCATGTGGAGAGGATGGAGGGTGAAAGACTGACGAAGAGAGTGTATGTGAGTGAGGTGGAGGGGGGAAGAGGGAGGGGGAGGCCGAGGATGAGATGGAGGGATGGGGTGGAGAGGTATATGAGAGAGGGGGGTGTGAGTTGCGAGCAGGGCAGTGAAATGGCGGGGGACAGGGCGACTTGGAGGCGATTTGTTTGTGGCCACCCCAAACGGGATTGAGGCGTCTGGCAATAGATAGATAGATAGAATACAGCATTTATATAAGTACTACGGCATTTATATAAGCACCACAGCATTTATATAAGTACTACAGCATTTATATAAGTATTACAGCATTTATATAAGTACTACAGCATTTATATAAGTATTACAGCATTTATATAAGTACTACAGCATTTATATAAGTACTACAGCATTTATATAAGCACTACAGCATTTATATAAGTACTACAGCATTTATATAAGTATTACAGCATTTATATAAGTATTACAGCATTTATATAAGTACTACAGAATTTTTATAAGTATTACAGCATTCATATAAGCACTACAGCATTTATATAAGTACTACAGCATTTATATAAGTACTACAGCATTTATATAAGCACTACAGCATTTATATAAGTATTACAGCATTTATATAAGTATTACAGCATTTATATAAGTACTACAGCATTTATATAAGTATTACAGCATTTATATAAGTACTACAGCATTTATATAAGTATTACAGCATTTATATAAGTATTACAGCATTTATATAAGTACTACAGCATTTATATAAGTATTACAGCATTTACATAAGTACTACAGCATTTATAAAAGGGCGACATGGAGGAGAGTTGTTTCTGGCCAGCCCTTACGGAATTAAGGCGTCTGGAGATAGATATCGATAACGCTGAATACACGAAAAATTGCCTGATGGAGTGGAGTAAATGAGATTGAGAGAGAATTATTATTATTATTATTATTATCACTATTATTATTATCATTAGTGATAGGTGGGGGCGCTCACCATCCACTCACTCGATGTATTGCTGCTCTTGGGTGTCTGCCCTTTCCTCTCTTCCATCCTTGCTTCCTTCCATCCTCTTCTGTCTTTCTATCCTTCATTCTTTCCTTGTCCTTCTGCCTACGGGTGACTTTACACTCCCTCTTCTGTCTTTCTTTCCTTTTCCTTCTGCCTGTGGGTGACTCTACACTGAGTGACAAGCCAAATGGTTTCCTGTACACCAGGAAACCATTTACTACGCTGGGTGGTAACCATATAACCAAATTTTGGCACCTGGTGGTTTAGTGAGTAATTATTGCGCTCCAATCGGATTGAGCCGGTGAAGGTTTATATCCAAGAGATGGTTGGACTTGATTGCTCATGTAATGCCACTCAGGGATGAGTGAGGCTGGTCACTCTCATCTTAAATGTAGGGACCAACTGCCTAGCCCCGGGCTCCGACCCTCCTCTTGGGGCAATGTAGGATTGGATGATGGATGGATTATTATTATTATTATCTTCCCTGTCACGTCTTATTGCTTTTCCTTCTGTTACAGGTGGCTTTACATTGAGTGACAAGCCAAGTGGTTTCCTGTAAGCCAGGAGACCATTTACAACGCTGGGTGGTAACCATATAACCAAACTATACGTGCTCCCTACGTGTCAAGTGGGTTGGTGGAGGGTTAGTGCCCCTCCCTGTAAAACAAATAACTCAGAGTCAAATGGTCACCCCTTAAGGGATTATGGCGTCTGGCAATAGATAGATAATTATTATCATTATTACTATTATTATTATTATTATTATTTTTATTATTATTATTATTATTATTATTATTATTATTATTATCATTTTATTATCATTTTTATTATTATTATTATTATCATTATTATTTTTAGGGAAGGCATCAGCTGCCGTGGATGAGGTTGTGATAAAGAAAAAGATGATGCCTGGAGGCGGCTTGGTCGGTAAGTACTACAGCATTTATATAAGTACTACAGCATTTATATAAGTACTACAGCATTTATATACGTACTACAGCATTTATATACGTACTACAGCATTTATATAAGTACTACAGCGTTTAAATAAGTACTACGGCATTTATATAAGTACTACAGCATTTATATAAGTACTACAGCATTTATATAACTACTATAGCATTTATATAAGTACTACAGCTTTTATATAAGTACTACAGCATTTATATAAGTACTACAGCATTTATATAAGTACTAAAGCATTTATATAAGTACTGCAGATTTTATATAAGTACTGCAGATTTTATATAAGTACTACAGCATTTATATAAGTACTACAGCGTTTATATAAGTACTACAGCAATAATATAAGTACTACAGCTTTTATATAAGTACTACATCATTTATATAAGTACTACAGCGTTTATATAAGTACTACAGCATTTATATAAGTACTACAGCATTTATATACTGTATGTACTACAGCATTGATATAAGTACTACAGCATTTATATACTGTATGTACTACAGCATTTATATAAGTACTACAGCATTTATAATAATCGTGTCAAGGCAGATAACCAACTCAGAATTATCTAGGATGGTCTAAAAATAGCGCTTCACAGAAAACTCATTCGCTAGTATCGTGTGTTGCGGCTCAGTCTGCTGGTGTGGGCGTGGATGCGGCAGTAGGAAATAAACACATGATGCAGGGTAGATACTGATAACGCGAAGAAAAATATATAATACAAGATAGATTAAATATATCATACAAGATAGATATTGAGGTGGTTTGGCCATGTGGAGAGGATGGAGAGTGAGAGACTGACGATAAGAGTGTTTGTGAGTGAGGTGAAGGGGGGGACAGGGAGGGGGAGGCCAAGGATGAGATGGAGGGATGGAGTGGAGAGGTATATGAGAGAGGGGGGTGTGAGCTGGGAGCAGGGCAGTGAAATGGCGAGGGACAGGGCGACATGGAGGCGAGTTGTTTGTGGCCACCCATTACGGAATTAAGGCGTCTGGAGATAGATATCGAAAACGCTGAATACACGAAAAATAGCCTGGTGGAGTGGATTAAAAATAAGATTGAAAGAATTATTATTATTATTATTACTATCATTATTATTATTATAATAATAATAATAATAATAATAATTATTATTATTATTATTATTATTATTATTATTACTCCTCTCTTCCTCTTTCTCACCATCATCCACTCACTTGATGTAGTGCTGCCTACTTCTTCCTTAGCCTTTATCATTCCTTTTCTGTGCCTGCCCTCCTCTCTTCCTATTTCTCTCATCTTTCCTGTCACTTCTTATTGCTTTTCTTTCCTTTACAGGTGGCTTTACATTGAGTAACAAGCCAAATGGTTTCTTGTAAGCCAAGAAACCATTTACAACGCTGGGTGGTAACCATATAACCAAACCATACGTGCTCCCTACGTGTCAACAAGTGGGTTGGTGGAGGGTTAGTGCCCCTCCCTGTAAAACAAATAACTCCGAGTCAAATGGCCACCCCTTACGGGATTATGGCGTCTGCCAATAGATAGATAGATAGATAGACAATTATTATTATTATTATTATTTTTATCATTATTATTATTATTATTATTATTATTATTATTATTATTATCATTACCACTATTATCATTATTATTACTATTATTATTATTATTATTATTATTATCATTATTATTTTTAGGGAAGGCATCAGCTGCCGTGGATGAGGTTGTGGTAAAGAAACAGATGATGCCTGGAGGCGGCTTGGTCGGTAAGTACTACAGCATTTATATAAGTACTACAGCATTTATATAAGTACTACAGCATTTATATAAGTACTACAGCATGTATATAAGTACTACAGCATTTATATAAGTACTACAGCATTTATATAAGTACTACAGCATTTATATAAGTACTACAGCATTTATATAAGTACTACAGCATGTATATAAGTACTACAGCATTTATATAAGTACTACAGCATTTATATAAGTACTACAGCATTTATATAAGTACTACAGACTTTATATAAGTACTACAACCTTTATATACGTACTAGAAACTTAACATATCCTTCTAAACACACCCGTTGTATCATCATGCACCTCACTATCAACATAACACACTAACAATAATCACGTCACTAACTCTTCACACTAACACTCAACACAGCACTAACTCTTCACACTAAACACAGCATCAACTCTCCACACTTCAAATGGGAACAACAAGCATATGAGACGTAATCCATTCAACACTTACTTTGGCTGTGTTAATGTTGTCCAGTATCCCTAGCCTGTCCACCTCAGCACACCCTGTAGTAGTTGTAGTAGTAGCAGCAGCAGCAATAGTAGTAGTAGTAGCAGCAGCAGCAATAGTAGTAGTAGTAGTAGTAGCAGTAGTAGGTGGGGGGTTGTCTATGCATCGGCGCTCGCACCTTATCCTTTTCAGTCACTTATATTCTTTTCTCTTAGTTTCCACAGTTCATATATATATATTTTCACTGCCTCCCGTGCTGCGACATGATGCTTCCTTGCCGTAGACACTTCCTTGCCACAGACAGCCGCCGAAAACAGTGTGGAAGTTTTGTTTCTTGATGGACGCCGCATTTGCCTCCCTCCATCGAGTTAACCGGGACACCATAGTAGATTCCACACCACCCCGTGATATGGTTATATGGTTACCACCCAGCGTTGTAACTAGTTTCCTGGGTTACTCAGTGTGGAGCCAAATGGAGTGGAAAAAAAGAGTTATTAAAAGTGACAGGAAGGATGGGAGAAACAGGAAAAGAGGAGGACAGGCACAGAAAAAAAAAGGCAAAGGCGAAGGAAGAAACAGGCAGCGCTATATCGAGTGAGTGGATGATGGTGAGAAAAAGAAAGAGAGAAGGACAGTCACAGAGGAGATAAAAGAAAAATTATAAAGGTGAAGGAAGAAACAGGCAGCACTACATCAAGTGAGTGGATGATGGTGAGAAATAGGAAGAGAGGAAGGAAGACTGACAAAAGAATGATATAGGTGATGGAAGAAGCAGGCAGAACTACATCGAGTGAGTGGATGATGGTGAGAAATAGGAAGAGAGGAGGACAGACAGAAAGAAAAAAAATGATGATAAAGGTGAAGGAAGAAACAGGCAGCACTACATCATGTGAGTGGATGATGGTGAGAAAAAGGAAAAGAGGAGGCCACACACAGAGGGGAGAAAAAATAATGATGGAGATGAAGGAAGCAGAAGGCAGCACTACATCAGGTGAGTGGATGATGGCTACCACCACCCATACAGTGTGATTTAAAATGACACCCAATCCTGGCCTTATTTTTCGCCACTAAATTTACTCACTAGCACATATTAGGCGGCCACACCATATGCGTGCTGGCGCGGCGGGGACGGGTGATAAATTCTGAGTCACACTGCTACAGAATTCCCGCCCATACCAGCAGACATAGGGTGTGGATGCGACCCCCCTTTTCTATCTATCTATCCATCTCTCTCCATCTATCTTTAATCTATGCATCTATCCATCGCTCGCGCCATTTATTTACATCCATCCATCCATCCATCTCCCTGTCCATCCCTCTCTATCGATCTATCTATTTTTATCTATTCATCCATCCCTCTATCTATCCATCACTATAACCTTTCTGTCTATCCATCCAACTATCTCTATCTACCTATATCTATCCATCCAACATCTCTATCTATCCCTCTCTATATCCATCCATGCCTATCTATCTATCAGTGTCAATCTAACCAACTCTCTCTCTCTCTCTCTCTCTCTCTCTCTCAGGCGGGAGGTCTGGTGGCTATAAAGGCATTGGAGGTGGATGGAAGGGACCCAGCCTGGAGTCCACCGGGAGACACACTGACCAGGCCTCTATCACGGCATATGGTGAGTTGATGGATGGATGGATTGATGGATGGATGGATGGATGGAAGGATGGATGGATGGATGGATAGATGGATGGATGGGTGGATGGATGGATGGACGGGTGGAAGGATGGGTGGATGGATGGATGGAAGGAAGGAAGGAAGGATGGATGGATGGATGGATGGATGGATGGATGGAAGGAAGGAAGGAAGGAAGGATGGATGGATAGATGGAAGGATGGATGGATGGAAGGATAAGTGGATGGAAGGATGGTGGGATAGGTAGATGGAAGGATCGGTGGATGGATGGATGGATGGATAAATGGATAGTTATGGACGATTATATTTATACTTTTTAAACTGGTCACTTAACGGTTTTTGGTTTGAAAGGAAGGCGAAAAAATCGACATTGATAATTTTCATATTAATAACATAATTTGTGTTTGAAATGGATAAATACTGTGTGAAAATATCTGACGTAATACAAAGGCCTTGCTAAACAATGTAACTCAATGTAAAGCCACCTGAAAAGGAAAGAAGAGTAATAAAAAGTGACAGGAAAGATGAGAAGTAGGAAGAGAGGAGGACAGACACAGAAAAAGAATGATAAAGGTGAAGGAAGAAGTAGGCATCACTACATCAAGTGAGTGGATGATGGTGAGAAATAGGAAGAGAGGAGGACAGACACAGGAAAAGAATGATAAAGGTGAAGGAAGAAGTAGGCATCACTACATCAAGTGAGTGGATGATGGTGAGAAATAGGAAGAGAGGAGGACAGACACAGACAAAAGAATGATAAAGGTGGAGGAAGAAGTAAGTAGCACTACATCACGTGAGTGGATGATGGTAGTAAATGGATGATAAAAGTGAAGGAAGTAGGCAGAACTACATCAAGTGAGTGGATGATGGTAGTAAATGAATGAGAGAGGTGAAGGAAGACGTAGGCAAAACTAAATCAAATGAGTGGATGATGGTAGAAAAAGGATGATAAAAGTGAAGGAAGTAGGCAGAACTACATCGAGTGAGTGGATGAGGGTAGTAAAAGGATGATAAAAGTGAAGGCAGTAGGCAGAACTACATCAAGTGAGTGGATGATGGTAGTAAAAAGGATGATAAAAGTGAAGGAAGTAGGCAGAACTACATCAAGTGAGTGGATGATGGTGGTAAATGGATGAGAAAGGTGAAGGAAGACGTAGGCAGAACTAAATCAAATGAGTGGATGATGGTAGAAAAAGGATAATCAACGAGAAGGAAATAGGCAGAACTACATCGAGTGAGTGGATGATGGTAGTAAAAGGATAATAAACGAGAAGGAAGTAGGCAGAACTACATCGAGTGAGTGGATGATGGTCGTTGTGTGTCTTGCGTACAGGAGCGAGATCTGGAGTCCAGGGAAGGACCGCAAAGCCGCCTATGCTATAATCTGGGACATTCACTGGCACTGCACGCGGTGAGTGGGGTAGATAAACAGATAGATGGATGGATGGATGGATGGATGGATGGATGGATGGATAGACAGATAGATAGATAGACAGATAGATAGTTAGGTAGATAGACAGATAGATAGATAGATACATACTGTAGATGGTAGATAGATAGAAAGGATAAACAGATAGATAGATAGAGATAGGCAGATAGATAGATAGATTGAGATAGATAGATAGATAGATAGACAGACAGACAGACAGATAGATAGATAGATGGATGGATAGATCGACAGATAGATAGATAGATACTGTATATGGAAAAGATAGATAGAAAGGATAAACAGATAGATGGATGGATAGATAGATAGTCATAGATAAACAAATATAATGAAGCTATACAGACAGATAGATAGATAAACAGATAGATAGACAGATAGATGTAGAAATATACATACATAGACTAGTAGTAGTAGTAGTAGGAGTAGTAGTAGGAGTAGTAGTAGTAGTAGTAGTAGTAGCAGCAGTAGTAGTAGTGGTGGTGGTGGTGGTGTGATGGTGGTAGTAGTAGTAGTAGTAGTGGTGGTGGTGGTGGTGTGATGGTGGTGGTAGTAGTAGTAGCAGTAGCAGTAATAGTAGCAGTAGGGGGAGGCGGTGGCTCAATCGGTAGAGAGGTGGCCTGCAGTCCTTACGGACCCAGGTTCGAATCCCGGCTGGGGCAGGGAACAGTTTAAGGATTTGAATTTCATTAAATCAGCCTTTACTGATCTACCAGAAGACCCGCCGACATGTCGTAAAAATACCCCCGCTAATACCAATACACCAGTCCTGTATGAGACAGCCCTAGCATGTATTCAATATGGACGGTGGGTGTTAGCGCCGAAGTGGTGACATGTAGAGGTGTATGGTATGTAGGAGGACTGCTGGGCCTTGATAGCAGGCTGTGAAGCCTATGCCCAGAGTCGGACACATAAAAAAAAAAAAAAAAGTAGTGGTGGTGGTGGTAGCAGTAGTAGTAGCAGCAGCAGTAGAAGTAGTAGTAGTAGTAGTAGTAGTAGTAGTAATATAAACACTGATTCTCACTCTCTCTCCTCTCTACCACAGAATCAATGGAAGATGAGGAAAAAATGACTATTATGGCAAAACCTCCCAGGATGTGATCACCAGCACCGGCTAGTGACTGTGAAGCTGACACACACACACACACACACAGATAGATAGTACACGCAAACTCAGACATACAGAAAATGACACACACACACACATACACACACTCACACACACACACACACACACACACACACACACACAGATAGATAGTACACGCAAACTCAGACATACAGAAAATGACACACACACACACATACACACACACACACACACACACACACACACACACACACACACACACACAGATAGATAGTACACGCAAACTCAGACATACAGAAAATGACACACACACACACATACACACACACACACACACACACACACACACAGATAGATAGTACACGCAAACTCAGACATACAGAAAATGACACACACACACACATACACACACAAATAGATAGTAC